>NW_026696865.1:0-42973 GCF_030435755.1 Ochotona princeps | reverse complement strand
TGTGATTGTCATTGTGCGCGTGTATATGCATATGTGGACATTTGTTTGTGTGTGTATGTACATATATATATATATATATGCGTATGCGGGTGTTTGCGTGTGTATGTGTGTATATGCGTATGTGGATATTTGTGTGTGTCTCTGTGTGTGTGTGTGTGTACGGTATCGTCTGGACGTACGTAAAGCGTCTGGTACAGACTCTTTGTGTCTGTAGGTGTAGTGGGTCTCTAAGTCAAAATTTTTTTTTTTTCGACGAGCGTATATAAATAAGGAAATCTCTTAAGGGCCTGCATACATAATGGCACACTACGCGGATGATGTTGTGTCAGCTACCCAATGCTCCCACACAGATATTGCTGCTCCTTAAAGACATTCATGTGCGTATATGTGTACGCATATATATATATACGTGTATAAGTATTTATATGTGTGTGTGTATATTTGCGTAGGTGTATATGTGCATGTGTATATGTGTATGTGTACTTGTGTATATATAGACATGTATGCGTATATGTTTATGTGTACGTGGGTGTGTCTAGACTAGTATACGTATATGTGTATATATGAGTATGTGTCTGTATGTATATGTATAGACATGTATGTGTATTATATGTGTATATGTATATGTATATTTGAAGGCTGTTACAAGCGTACATATGTGAGTATTCGAAGGATACTCCAAGCGTACATATGTGAGTAAATGATGTGCTTTTCATGACGCTGTGTGTATGTGTGTGTGGGATGATGATATGCTGACAGCACAGTGCCGCCACAGACGTTGCTACTTCTTGAGGACATTGACGGCGCGGTAGACCTGACAGAGAGAGAGACAACACGCAGCAATAGCAGCTGCAACAGCAAAAGCTCCCCCTTCGCAACGATGGTCATGGTAGAAGAACAGCGTTCTCCACGTGTTGTCAGACAAAATCTCTTTGGCATGCGTGGCGTGACTTTCAGTGGCCTGCTGAACGCTCTGGACGGGGTAATCGTTTTTAACTCTGAGGCTAAACCAATTGGAAACAACTTTTCTGCTTGCATATATATATATATATGAGAAGACATACGTCTACGTGTACATATCTCCATATACATATATATACACATGCAGACATGCACACATGCGCTTGGACACGTACAGACATAGAAACATATACATATACATGTACCTACGTATAGCTACGTATATGAATTCATACGCAGGAATTATCAAAGGCTCTTTACAGATCACTCTTCTAGCTCTACTTTCCTGCAGACATACACACACACACACTGACACCAATACAAGCATACACATATAGTACATGCGTACATTTAGACATATACTCATATATACACGTACATACGTATATACATAAACATATATATACATGCGTATGTGCACATATACGTACATAGAGGTTCGCGCGTATATATACATATATATGTACATACACATATGTGTAAATACATACATTCATCTATGCGTACATACGTGAATAAGCTCAAACGCTTTGTGCAGACATTCCTTTACTTCTCAATTAATCTGCAGTGTGACAAGCTTCTTCTTACCATGCATACATATATACATACATGTATACATATACACATATTTATATATATATACAAGCATACGTGCCCACATATGTACATACACACATATATGTCCAAGTGTACATGTATATATATATATTTATTTACATGTATGTGTCTAGGCTCGAACGATCTGCAGAAAGAAGCCTTCCATATCACTTGTATTTTGACGAGCCTTTCCTTCCCATACATACAAACATACATATACATATATATATATGTATACATATGTACATATCTGTATCTATATAAATACAAACATACCCACCCACATACAAACATAATGTCAATATATATATGTCTGCATATATATATCTCTACGTACATGTATGTAAGCTCAGAATGTGTGTGCAGATCACTCCTGCGGCTTTCTGGACTGCGTGGTAATTTGAAGGCAATTCTCTCGACACTCTGTTCGCACTCTGTGAGAAGCAGTCTCCAACTGTTTGTGCTACGAGAATATATATATATATATATATGCACGTTTTGTTGTATATGCGTGTGTATCAGCGTGTGTTGATAGGTGTAAGTAGTGTATGTAGGTGGGTCTCTCGCTCTCTATCAATCCCTTTCTGCTTGTCTGTCTCTCTGTGTGTCAACGCATGCGTATCTGCATTTACAAACGTGGCGGGGCGCACATACATGCATGTGTCTGCATATGTATACAGCTTCCGCCTGTACTTTTGCTGAGGGGTGTGTATATGTATTGATGTACATCTATGTATAGGAGAAATGTACTTGTGTCTGTATATGCGTTTGTCTGCCTATGTATACAGCTTCCTCGTGTGCTTCTTGTCTGCCTATGTATACAGCTTCCTCGTGTGCTTCCGTTGTCAATTGTGTCTATATATGTGTACATGAACGTTTCGGAGAAACGTACGTGTGTCTGTATATGCGTGTCTCTGCATATGTATGCAGCTTCCCTGTAAGGTGGATAGTATTAGTGCTGTGCACACTACTACTACTACTAATCTCCTTACACTATTACAGCACCTACGACTGCTTTCCCAAGTGCTTCTACTATAACTTTAATATTACTACTACGACGACAACACAAGTACAGCACTTCTACTAGTATTACTACGAGTATTACTGCCACTACTAGTACTACTACTACTACCAGTATTATTGCCCCCACGACTACTAAAATTACTATCACACTACAGCCAGTACAACTACTATTACTATAACACACACTAGCTCCACTATTATTCTCTTTCTTCTACTACTACTACTGCTATTACGCCTCGTCCTCCTCCTACTGCTACTACTACTAGTACTCCTACTACTAGTACTACTCCTGCTTCGCCTCCTCCTATCCTCTTACTTCTTTGTTCTTGCTCAGAAAACTCTTGCTTACGGCGTGTACTCACTACTACATCTATTTCATTTGTATCTAGTTCACTGCCAACATGTCGTCGCAATATCATATCAATATACATATATATATGACTAAATGGAGATCACTGAAGCATTCAGGAGTGCGTTCGTGTACATGTCATCTCCTTAGATATATGTAAGTAGATGTCTATATGAAGACTACTATAAGCGTAGGCGCGTGGGTTTGTATGCAGGCGGTCCCTCTGAGTAAAAGTATATATATATATTTCTTTATATGAACGACAATCTAAGCATGCGTCTGTTTGTTGGTATGTGTTCATGCGTTTATATTGGTGGTTGCTAATACTCTGGCAGGTGGTAGCCACAGAAGAACGGCTCACCTTCATGACTACAAACCATCCAGAAAGGTAAATAGGAACCTTGTAGTAACAGGACTTTGTGTATATAGATATATATATATCTATTTCGTGTATGTGCGTGTGTGCCAATGTAAGTGTGTATTTATGTATATATATATATATATAAATATATGAAATCATGTGTGTGTGTGTGTGTTTCTGTACGAGCTGAGGACACGATTGGGCGCATGCGGATGTTTTTTGTACATGTACGTGCGTGCAGGTGCGTGTGTACATGTACGTGTGTGCATGTATGTACGTGTACGTATATATGTGTACATGTTTACGTGTGTACATGTACGTGTGTGCATGTATGTACGTGTACGTATGTACGTGTACGTATATATGTGTACATGTTTACGTGTGTACATGTACATGTGTAGTGAACTTGTGCACGTGTCCGTGTGCACGTGCACATGTACGTGTATACGCGTGTGCGTGTGTGTGTGTGTGTGTGTGTGTAATTACGTCCCATTGCCTCTTCTTTCACTGCTGCTGCCTACAATTTCTGCGTCTTGCCAAGAAAAAAATATGGATAGATAGACCGATATACATAGATACTGTTAGCTCTACATAAACATAGATAGATGTAAATTGACGCACCGAACCATACATGTATATGTATACTAAAATATATATTAATGTACGTACATATAGATAGGTCTAAGTATGTGTACACATGTATGTTATAGGATTCCCGAAAAGAAATACTCGAATGTACATTCATGTATATATATATACACACAACTCCATATGAATATGCCTATATCCACATATGCGTACACATATATATATTTTTTTTAGTATACATGAGAATATCTGCTCTCGAACGTACATATATATATCTATGCTTATATATAAAAGTATATATGTACATCATGTATACATATATGTCTCTATATATGTATACAACTCTATTATATATATATGTATCCATATATTGATAGTTAAATGTCATAATTAATGTAGGACCTGGTGTAAAACTCACTCTCCCCTGCCTAACAGGAGTTGTAGTTTTCCTTGTCTAGTTGTTTTGTGATGATTTTTTTCTGCCAGAAGTAGAAGAGCCTAACTCCGAACATCAGCAATGTAATGTCGTCTTCACGTCTTCATTGAACCTTTTCCCCCTTCCCCTTAACGAGAAGAAGTGACGTTTTTTCAGCGCTCCTCGAAGTCGTTTTCGCTGTAGCGTGGTGTGCCTATATTCGCTTGTGCTGCGTTGAAGAGACGATGCAGGGAAAGAGAGAGAGTGAAAGAAAAAACGAAAGAACCGTCAGAAACAGATGGAGGATGTCAGAGAAGAAAGAGAGAGATCTATCCTTATTTCCACAGTTTATGTGCCCATATATGTATATATATACATAAGAACATATATCCGAATGTACGTATACATATATATATATGTGTATGTACATATAGAGCGAAAATGTTTCTCCACTTCTTTCAACAATTCACTTTCGGTATATGAAGTAGGCAGATACAGAGAGAGTGTCAGAAAAGGAGAGAGAGAGAGAAAGAGAGAAGGAAAGAAAGATCACGCTGATGACGTAAAAGAATTCTTTTCTCGAGGGCTAAGAAAGCTTCACAACAAGAGGCAGAGCGCGAGACCGAGAGAGATAATGTTAGACAGAAAGGAAGAGAGGGAAAAACACAAAGAAATATACCTGGTAACTATAAACTCTCAATACTCTGGAATTTTGCTCTTTTTTTTTATCTCGACAGACTGCCAGAATCGCTTATACGGCCCGGACGCGTAGATATAAAAGTGAGGATCGGCTACGCTACTCCCTCACAACTCCGTAGACAGGTACAGCGTCTTCTCAAAGCAAAACTTTCTCATGGCACCAATCGTGAAAGAAACTATCGACAACAAGTACTAATTATATATTTTCTCCTTATATATACATATATGAATATTTATTATGTGTGTACGTGCTGACGTAATTTGTATATCTGTCTTCTTTGTCGTAGTAGTAGTGTGAATATACACGCAATATAACTCACAGTTATTAGTTCTGTCGGTCGTTATTCCTTTCATCTCTTTATATGGTCTTCCAGTTCTTTGTTTCCGGATAGACGCAAACAGGTAGTACTGCCACATTATCTCATAGCTACCATAATGAAGAAAACTTCAAGCAAAAAGCAGATCTATCTTATTTCCTCCTCATGTGTATGAGTATATATATATATATAAATATATATATATGAGTATATATATATCAATAAAAATATAGAAATATATATATATGTATATATATGTATACATATATATATCTATTTGGTTTCGAGTAATATCGGTATTGCCTTCTATTTACACGTATTTCAGTGGGTGACATCGGCGTTTTCCTTTCCCGTTCTACACATACGTCTGTTTCATATTGTATGTGCATGTAATCAGCCTCTCTTGTACGTGTATACAACATGTATAATTGCTGTTTCGAATTGCAAAGTACAATAGAGCGGAAATACCCCTGTTACTATCACACTTGCAGGTATGTATCTGCGGGTGCGTGTTAGTGTGTCTCTGTATATCCTTGTGTCTACGCGTGTTTTGCGTGTGTGTACTGCTCTGTGTGTGTATATACATAATATATATATATATTTCTGTGCGTGTGCGTGCGTGTATATGTTCCCGTGCGTGTGCGTGTGTGTATGTATGTCTCCATGTGTGTGCGTATATGCGTGTTGGTATGTCTATGCATGTATACGTCTGCGTGTTTGTGTTTGTGACAACGATTTTTCCATTTGCTGCTAGTGTGTCTATGGAATGTTGTTCAGTTTCTGCGCTTCTTTCCTCACGAAGAAGCTGCCGCAGATACCTTCGTGGAAATTCTCAAAGACGTGCAACTGTGTAAGTCTCTCTTTCTCCCAACGTAAGCTAAACCTGCTGCAGCTTCTGCTGCTGCCGGCTGCTGCCCGCTGCTGCTGGCTCCCTCATCTGTTTTTTCTCATCGGTCAGCACAAACATACTCCTGCTTAAATTCTTAATTACTGTCGCATACGAATTAGACAGTCGTTCTCTTCAGCATAGAGTAAGCTCCTTGCTCTTCTTCTTCTGTCACCCGTGTCCTTATATGTTTAGCAATGCCACCGCCCACGTTTCCTTCTACCGGAGCACCACTGACAAATTAGTAGTAAAATAGTACTAAGGCTTCACAATCTAATGTATATATATATATCTATCGTTGAAATGTACAATGTAGAGACCCTCTACCCTCTTGTACCCATTACAAAAGGCTTCCCAGTATATACATATATATATATCTATGGATGTATATGTATACATGTATATATATATATATATTTATATTGTTATATTATACACCGCAGAGTACTGTTGTAGTAAAGCTTCCCCCCCTCCCTACCTGTAAATCGTTTCAAATGCTCCGAAGCATATGTTGTTATTTATATCGCAAAATACGAGTATGCAGGAGGACCCTCCCTCCCCTTTCCATATCACGATATGTACCCATGTGTATATATATATATCATAATATACATTGCAAAGAGCACGGGAACAGAGGCCAGCGCTTCATTTGTTTGGTTGTTGCAGAAAAGTGCACTCCATGATATATTGTTGTATACACTGCAGAATACTACTGTTGAAGAGGTAAACCCCTCTCCTGTTCACACTGCATATTGCGCAGCCCGATCTATATACTGTTACATACATTGCAAAGAACTACAAGAAGAAGGAGTCGACCACCGTGTCCCCTATTTCCAAGTGTACGCTATTACAACGCATTCATATATACATACGTATAATCACACACATCCATGTATACATACAACGCAGAGCACTGATATAAAATAGGTGTGCTCCTCCTCCGCTGTTTGTGCTGCGAAATGTCTCCAGACAAACGGTTCTACACACCGCAGAGTACTCGTGTTAAAGAGGTCCTCCCCCACTCCCCTGTTAATATTGCTAAGTACAGCTCAATATATATTGTTATCTACAACGCGGAGTATTTTCTCGAATGAGAACTCCTCTCCTTTTTGTATAATACGTACTGCACAATAACGTAATACACACGTAGACTCCCCCGTGCTTCTATATGTATATATATAAGAGTATCGTACGTCACTGCGTGTTCGTCTCTAATACACACACATAGACGCCCTTGTGCAAATATATACATATATACAACTGTCATACGTCATTGCGTGTTCGTCTCTCTAATGAATTCGTTGAAAAGGCCTGAGTTTCTTCCCAGTTCTAGAAATACATCTTACACGCATGGGTTGTGTCTCTCGGAAGTATAGTAATAGAGTCAGCAACGCTGAAGAAATTCTCTCTCATCTCCAGAGACGTAGGAGCACATATTTCATTTATCCGGTGTAGCTCTCTTGAAAATACGTTTAAAGCCAACAGGGCTTGATGTCACCACTACTTCCTTTGCGACAAGTAAAACATGGGTGTAGTGGTAACTGTATTAGTAGTAACTGCTTTGATAGTAGTAGTTGTTGTACTTGTAGTAGTAGCAGTGTGACTGCACATTCGATAGCGCTGGACATCATGTATCATCTCTGTACTAAGTTCATATATGGCTTTGTATAATTGTGTCTGCTTTTGACTCACCTGCATGCGTAACTCCAGTACAGGTCTCCAGTAAAATAAACACACCCGCAAGTAATTTCTCTGATTCTCTGCAGCCCATATACCCACACGTACACACACACAACTATACTCATGCGCACACAGCCATATATATATTATATGTACATGCATATATATATATATTACATATAGACGTGTACCCTGGTGTGTATACTAGACGGTGGGACGTTTCCACGCCAAATAGTACGCCTTCGCATGGAGTACACGCTGAACTCCACTTTCAAGAACGTTCTTCGAGTCGGTACGCTTGTGCCACTTGTACTACGCCTGTCAGCTTCCGCTACTACGCCGGCGTGCTGCCTCCTACTTACATGGCTAGCTCCAGAAGGAGCTTTTGCGGCTTTCCTTGGGTTTGACACGGCTGTGGTGTTGCTTACTATTGGGCTAAAATTGTGTGTCCGAGTCTCCCTCCAGTTTTCTCACGGCTGTGATGCTCCGTCGTGCATACATCCCGACTTGAATTTGTGGGGTTTTCATCTGGTGTGTTACGGCTGTGCTGCCACGTAGTATGGGGCAAGTGTACAGCAGGTGAGGTTTCACTCTGAGTTTCTAAGCGCAAGCAGTTTTTACTCTCTTCCGATATCTGCACAATTTCGCAGCTGTGTGTAGTGTTTCCGTTGTCATTCTTTGAATTCGCAATACCGCCCAGCAATGGCAGAGCTGCAAGGTTTCTTTCAATTTTGCCGTGAAGATGTATCTCAAGCGCTGAAAATGGCGGCTGCCTGGAAAGAGGCTGATACCGAAGCGCGTGACTTAGTGCTACGAGAAGACAGAGAGCAGCACATGTCTTCTTCTTCTTCGTCTTCTGCATCGACTGTTTCTGATGCCTCAGCTGCTGCTCCTGCGTCCGCAGCTGCAACAAGTAGACCTGCCTAACAGATGCCAGCCATTGACACACGACCCCGACGTTCGTTCGGAGAACGCCGCATTGTCAGCAGCGACAACAGAATACCTTATTCAAAAAACGCTCCTTTGACGTTGTCAACAGGTGCTTAGAATAACACGAATTCAAGACAGAAGTGCCAAAATATCAGAACCACATTGCACGCCGGCAAAAATGCACCCGTCATTTTGTTATCTGACGAAGGAGAACATAGGGATGGGGGTCCTCGAGAGGCGCGCCTGTGTTCCTTCAGCAAAAAAGTGTCGCCCTACTAGTGACCTTTTCATACTTTATGTAGCATCGACCCCAGCAACATCGTGTGGGAATACTGGTACACTGTGCAGCGCACTCACTACACCGACGTACTGCGAGAACATCCACACTGTATCGGTCTCTCGGTGGATCGCGCTGCGCTGAGCATACGTCACGCTTTTTGAAGTGTGAGAAGCGATAATGCGCACCTACGTAGTCATAGAGCTGGTGGTATTCATGCGTATTTGCGTTTCTCAACCATTTTCAGATGTGTTGGAGTGAACGAGTAAGTGCGCAAAAAAAGAGAGAAATGACAAGACCATAGCAGCGCGGAAATCGATAGAAGTGAAGAACTGCATAAGCAGCCACTGTGGGACTCGACGCTCGTGCGTATGTGTGTGTATGTGTGTATGTTTATGTGTGCCAATACCTGTGCGTGCGGTTTACGGTTGTCACATGCTATGCCTCCAAGCCGGACAAAGGGAACATACGGAACGTATCAACTGTTCGGAAGCGTGTTCGCATGTGGATGTTAGGACCAAGACGCGCGCGAATGTATGTTAAGGAATTCTAGTATACGGCATAGTTGTTAATCAAGGTGTTACGTCCTCCACGCGCTCACACCCACACACACACACACTATGCTTGCCGACTGTAGCGCACGCCAGGTTTGGCCGAAACCCGCATACATATAAGCTCCTCTCTCCTCGGATACCATTATTGAGGAACCTTTAAATCCGAAGAAAGGCACAACTCAAAAACGTTTTTTTAGTGACAAGAAGCGTATCAGCTCCGGAATCATTCGGGTTTTGTATGCGTCGCCTTCTTCGGTGCAACACCATCTTGTTTTTTGCGTCGTCTGAAATTGGAAAATGCTCTCCAGCCAATAGGCTAGGACGCCACCCAGTTGCACGAGCATCCGAGTTGTTTACTATCTCTGATGGCGTGCCTCTTGATAAGGCGAGAACTGCAATCTAATATGGTTGCGAATGCGGATGAGGTCGTGGTATAGTGTGGTACTCGTACGCAGCAGGGAAGCCACTTCATCGTCTATGCAAGACGGCTGTGTGGGCTACGCCTTCATAGTATACGACGCCATGTGCCATGTGATTCTGCAACGCACTTACCGGGTACTTCGTCAGAAATGTTTTAACCGAAAGCCGTAAAGGGCTTGACTGACTCAGAGCTACGAAATGCGTGTTCAATGTTGTAGCGAGAAGATGAAACGCGTAACACACTCTGCTATGCGAATCGAATTACTAGTTATTATGAACGCCAGTTCGCAGGCGCTGAACATCTGTGTGTGCGCACGTACCCGTACGAACCTATAAAGGCCTGTTCACTTGTGTAGCCGGCGCTCACAGAATGCTGTATTAGTCGGATATGATGCGGAGTGTTGTGTATGACGCACATATATACAAAGCCCTGCGGTCCGTTCGTACGGATTCCTCAATCAAGAGCTTAGTATCTATGCACGTGGAATTCACGTTGAGCATACGTGGGTGACAGCGCAGCGTGCCTTCTCCGCACTACACCCTTGAGGAGGTTCACACAGAAAGTGTCTGTGGCATGGATGCCCAGAAGTCCCACACCGTGAGTCTTCTTTTTTAGGGCTGGAGTATGTGTGTGTGCGTGTGCACCCTTAACAATGAGACATTCTCCACGGATGAACAGAAACGCACAAGAGCTGATAACATCTACAAAAATGCCGGCTCTCGACGCGCTTCGTAAGCCACAACGGAAAGAGTACCACGCTCGCATTCCGCATTCCTAGCTGTATTCCGCCTGTCGACATGATGCCCAGCCTTCCGGTATGCGAACTCATTGACACCACCAGGCCGCGTGAGCCTTACGCATTCACAAAAATGGCGTGCAACAAGGCAGATGCTGCTCCTACGCGAATACAGTATGGCCTCCGCAGAAGAGAGGTTTGTCGTGCTTGTCATCTGGTAGTGTTCCTACGCTTAACATGTTAACGCGCAGATTTAGCACGTAAACGTTCTTCCACCAGCAGCACGCGCCAGCCTCGGCGACTTACCAGCCACTTCGACAGAACGGCAGTGGGGTGCACGCTTGCTCCTGTGCATACTCAGGAACGGCGCCGGCTACAAATCATAAACAGCGCTCTGCTCTTGCAACTTTAAACACTCCACCCCTGCTGCTGGGACCTTCTTGGCCCGTTCGTCAGCGCACACGTCGTTCTTCTTGATGAGAGATTATTATGTATGCAGCACGAGAGAAAACGTAGACGCAGCAGGATAGCGTTTCCGTCAATTCTCTACGTGCTGAAACGTGCTGTCTCCCGCCAAGTACGAACGTGCTATATGTATCATACATCCTGGCAGGACGTGGAGGCCTCCCATCACCATGAGCGAGAAAATTTCACCGGCTTTGAACTCAACTTTACCGCCTCACATTCACACTTTCACCACGAAAATACACTCAGGCCCCAAGTTTCTAACCTCTTCTGACAAATTTGAGGTGTGACCTACAAGATGATTAGGGAAGAGCTTGTGCAGCATCAGAACCCTTGCACTTGCGACTGCGACTACGGAAAACTCGATATGGCACCTACTCCAACTCCGTTCACTGGCCAAGCTCTGTCGATATAAGATGCTCCGGGTCACCATCAGTAGACTTTGTGATAAGTCAACTTCTCGTCTCAGCAGAGTGACAGCTTCTTCCAGGATACAAATATAGCAGCGGGTACGGCGCCAACTGTGGCTCAGTTCCGCCCTTCGAAGCGCCGCGACCACTGCCGTGTCGGGTCGTCGGGCACATACTGTAGTACGGTACAACGAGGAAAACTTCTGCTGTCTCGACACAAAACGGAGAGCGCCAAAAGATGTGGAAGCATCCTAGATGATCTCTGACTGCATATTCATTCCCTGGTCATCCTCTGAATCCTAAGGGCACGTGTGACACTGTGCATGACGACTGAATGTCTATAACCTGGACACAGTGCTACACATACGGACAGCAGAATCCGAGTGAGAGCACTGCGCCTGATGGTATACGGGAGAAGATGTAGATGGGCAGGAGATCAGCATATGATAAGATCAGCATGACTTTGGTGTTTTCTGCGCATCTCGCTACCTTATACGAGTGTCATTTCCGTATGTGGTGTCTAAAGCGATTCAATCTGTACGTTAACAGGCAAAGGTGCATCGACGTAAATTTGGCGGCAGGATGAGCAGGAAATCGATTTTGATCCTTAGCTTCCCGCCAGCACCGGCCAGGTCTCGACATAAGCGTTTCAGCGCTGGTGCTTCCTAGAGCTTGCAGTGGTCGCATAATTAGTCAGCGTGCCACGGAGCACTAAAGCTAAGGCTTTACGCAACCGGGCCTCCCGGTGTGAACACAACATGAGTGTTTGTGGATGCTGATGTAGTGTCCTACACAACGTTGCCTACGCTTTCTATGATATACATTCATATATGGATTTACAATTCTGAATTGACGGTTGGTCAGTGGGACCGTGGTATCTCGCCCTGAATCATTGTACACCAGCATCGAACTGGCTGCAAAGGTACCCCACAGTCACATAAGAAGACCGTGAAGGGTGGGTATACTTTTACTTGTTATTGCATGACAGGCTGCAGCCACAGACTATACAGCAATTGGAGCTATATACTTACGTACATACACATCGGAGCATACATATATACATAAACACATATAAGCTCCTATTGCTGTATAGTCTGTAGCTGCAGCCTGTCACGCATTAAGATGTGGAAATATACTCACCTTTTCTGGTAGTCATATGTGGTGTGGGGATCTTTGCAGGTACTCCATGCTGGTGTGCAACGGTTTACGGCGGATGCGGCCTACCTTCTATGAACTCCGTACATTGTGTGTGACCAATGGCAAAGGACACGGCAAACACGTGTCAGGCAGGAGCAGAAAGTGGCGTTAAAATAGCTTTCCTTACATGATAGCGTTCCGATGCGCAAATGTGTCCGCAGAATAACTTTCATGATGCCACGCGAGAGTTCCAGTAGGTACTGTTAAGGCTCCAGCACTTAGGTTCATGCTCTTTCTGTCTGCAATTTTTGTCGGGTCTTGACTGGTACTGATACGACTTCAGCTCTTGCGTATATCTGCACAGGCTCTCTGTGTTTTCGAGTTCCGCGACATTCTCAGCGAATACTGGAAAGACTCCAGCCCGTACGTAAGTCTGTACATGCTCTACCTCTTTGTTTGCGTGTCTCGCGATGGTTCGAGTTTATACCAGAGCGCGTGCTTCTGTGAATTGCATCGTGCATGAACAACTGAGAGAACAGCGCTGATTAGAGTGGCCAGCGTGATGCGATGCCGCTGTGTGCTAGCTCAAGCGAGGGAGAAGGCTATGGAAAAATAAAGGCTCCAGGGTGTGATGCTTGAGCGTATCGCCTATCTTAGTAGCACGCCACGGGCAACTCCACATTACCTTTACTATGTACGATCTAATGTTTGTTTGGAACTACATTTGTCCAAGTTTAGCTACCTCTACACGCCTAAGTCTAGGTGTGGGGCTGCTCTCACAGACTTTAGTGCGTATGCGCCAACCTGAGAGGGAGTCTCCGTGCGTGTGGCAGGTTGGAATGGGATGTTCGATACTGCTGATCAGCTCCTAATATGCATTAAAGACGGTCCTAGTCCAAATACTGTTAGTAAGCGGAGTCTGACATCGGGCCGAAGATCCTCTTTCCCCTGTAGAGCCCCGCCTCCGGTGATGGCAGCCATCACACGCATGCGGGCATGTTGGGGCTGCTTGCTCTTGCTATATATTGTTCAAACCTATCGCATAAACGGAGCATATGAGGAGGGACGGGCCACTCTTGGTGTGTCCCCGGGGAGGTTTAGTAACTCATGCAACGTAGTAGAAGGAGCTTCGCCTTCTTTCATACAGCGTCCCCCCTCGTACGCGAAATGCATACATCAAGGAGTCCTTCACGCCTGAGGATCACTCGAGTGTCTCGTGGGAGCTGGCCAGTTGGGGGCAACGCACATGCATGGTTACGTGTATCTCACAAGCAATGAGGCCACGTATTCACAGAGCGCGGTCGGCTGAACTCCCACATTAGTACCCTCAAGAATATACTTGCAGTTTCTCACACAGAGATATAAACTTACATGCCGAACTGCGAACCTACGCACTTGTTTTGAAGATACCTCCACACATACGTGCGGGCCCGTACATAACCAACTATTGATCTTTTGCTGCATATTAGAGGCGTGAGCGGCAGCAGCAACAGCAGGGGCTGTAGTCGTTTTGCGAGCGGCTCTGACGAAGCTAGTTTCAACATTGTACGCCTTGTTCACAGGTGTATACATCTGTGCACTACGCAGGTCAAGGTGAAACAATATATGCGCATTGATGTATGAAATGTTTTAGCAGATCGGAGGCAACATCTCGCTGATGTTTGAAACGCTTCCTAGGAACGCAGTTCGCCAAAGCAGATTGAAGTTCGACAAACGAGTGCAGAAACGCTGCCCGAATCCATCTCGGCTTGCTTCCGTAGCAGGAGCGTTGCATTGTTTTGGCAATAGCAACACGCCCAGCAGAGCTTCCGTGCGCAGAAGATGAGCTGCTACTTTGAGAAGGTTTGTGGACTTTTCAGCGGACTTATGGCCGTGGTGTTTCTGTTAAGGAGTTTGTTATGCTGCAAGATTAACCCCTGATTAAATCCAGTACTTGACCCTTTCTCTTCTCATCAGGCTGTACTCACTCCGTTCCCTGCAGTCCACCCGTCTGCCCACAGTGTGTGTTGGGAAACTACGAATCCGTCTCAACCGTAACGTGCACACGTCGTTGACACACAGATAACATAGCCATGGTCAGCGCTACCATGACAGTGAGTTCCTGAGGTACATTGAGCACCATCCTTTCCCAGAGGACCGACGGTCTCCCTCAGCTGTCTCCCGGTGTAGTTTTGTTTAGCAATATTACTATGCGTGCACTGTAGTGCGGACAGATAAGTAAACGTGCAAAATGTTCAGCTATCCCCTGGTGGACATCGAGGAGCTTACCTCGGTGACGCACGAATGGAAAAAGGTGCTAGTGGCACCCAATGGAAAACATCCGGCGGACCCGGTTCAGATGAAGTTTCCGCCAGACACCAATTTTCAGACATTTTTGGAGAAAAGCGGGCCCCGTGTTAACGTCAGTAAGTAGAGGCTTGCCGCGAAAGTTCTCACAGAAGAAGCTGAGACTCTCTACGGTACCCAATAAAGGCATGGCCCTGCTTGCGTGTTTCCAGCATACACAAGGACCCTCTGGAACGCCAGCGTGATACGGAGTGCAACGTGTTACATCACTGCTTAGCACGATCCCAGTGTAGTGAGTAGCTTTCAATTGAATGCCCCTGCAATCTAAAAGACCGTGCAACAACAGGCAATTATGAGCTAGAAGCGACACAGCTTCAGAAATATATAGTCGCTCGCCGGACCTTGGAAGCAATCACAACGATGTCTCGATATGGTCTATCTACGGGCATACATCGTCACAAACGTGGCTGCGGATTTACTATCGAAGCGATCTGTGAAACTCTTTGAACCGCTGTCTCGATATGGTCTATCTACGGGCATACATCGTCACAAACGTGGCTGCGGATTTACTGTCGAAGCGATCTGTGAAACTCTTTGAACCGCTGAGCACCTCAGGACATACAGAAACCGTATATGCATTGTTCAGTTACAGATATACTTCGTCACACCACGTGTGCGAAAGCAACGAGAAGGCTATTTAATATGGAAATACGAGAATATGATGGCAAGCACGAAACATGGGTTCACAATGTCTCTTGATCTACCGCTGCATACAGCTGTGTGCCCTGTGTAACACAAGCGCATAGAAATCTCCACACTCTCTCATATGTGGTGCTTCAATGATTCATTGATGGTGATAGCTGGCTATGTACGTC
Source organism: Ochotona princeps (assembly GCF_030435755.1). Taxonomy (NCBI): domain Eukaryota; kingdom Metazoa; phylum Chordata; class Mammalia; order Lagomorpha; family Ochotonidae; genus Ochotona; species Ochotona princeps. The sequence continues at coordinate 27,007 of NW_026696865.1, read as the reverse complement.
CATGAATCGTCTGCTGGTGTCTCAATCTCTTCCGCGAAGCACCTGCTACAAGAGCTTTCAACGAGTCGGGAGAAGAAATCTTTGACTTTGACCAGCTACTAGACGATGAGGTCGTCTACTTGTCCAAAAAAGAAGATTTCTGCAGGGGCCGACACGATCAAGCAAGTGACGGTGAGTTGAGAGTCTCACGCTTTCAGACAAGGTGAAGGCCACGCAGCAAAGGACCACAATTGGAACGAACTGACAAATATTGAGTATAGCCGAAGCGCCAGAGACTTGAGATAGTACTCCACGAGGGAGATGGTTGCACGTATGGACGAGCTAAAGTAGGTTTCGGCTGATGTCACTATAGACGCTCTATAACGCCCACCCTGTGAGCGATCTCAAGCGGCAAGAGCTCGTGTCAATGGCAGTCCAAGTCAACGGCGTGCACAAGCGGAGGAATTCCTCAGTATGCCATCTTGTACAACACCTGTCAGTCGTACGTGAGCAGAGAATATTAGCAAGCGTAATTTGTCGTGACAGAGCTACACATAAGGTTTCTAAGTGTTCTCCCGCGTTTTTAGAGGGAAGCTGACACGCGGGACAAATGAGCCGTACGCCTCTTCTGACGCAGACGCACTGAAAGGACTCACGGGTGCGCAGAAAAATGCATAAAACATGTTCTCAGCAACGAGACGCACTTACAGCCCGATCAGAACTGCTCACACTGAAGAAGGCATACGAAATGCTTGTCGTGCAGATATGGAGCAGTGATCCCGGACCCGGAATCACATGCATCGTATTGAGTGGCACCGGCGCCCACGCGCAGATGCACATGTACAAATTTTCAGGATTAGAGAGACCCGGGTCATCAACAGCAACTCAACATCCGCCCACGGCTAGACACGCAGTATTCGAGATTAACAGACACGTGAAGCTACCGATAAGGCACGTTCAAGGAGATCTGCAGCATTCTAGGGATACGAGTGCACGGTAATTTCCTCTGGGACGTCGTGTCATCGAGCGCTTACATTAGCACCGTGCAATACATAGATTTTTGAGATCTAGACGGCCGGCGTGACCACAGGAGAACCCCATTTGTAGGAACTACCGTATGCAAAAGTATTTTGAGGAATTCTAAGCACTAACGGGCGGAGAGAGTTTCTTGTCAGGCGCAGAAGCGTGGACTACACTTTAGCGCCGAGACGTCTCGACCCAAGATCCGATCACACACAGTCAGACGCTCCTGCTGCAGAAGCAGCTTCAGAGAGCGCCGCCGCTGATGATGCCAACCGGCGATGTACGTTGACAGGGAGCGACACCTGCCCGTGCTGCTTCAAGAAGCGTTTGATATCCACTGTCGCCCCAGTGCAACCAGATAGAGATTGCTTTGTTCTTGTATCACGGGTTAGAATACGGTGACAGAGAGCAACAGTTGCATCTTCTGCTTTTAGAAGCGTTTGATACCCGATGTACCACGCCAGTGCAACCACGAACAGATCGCTCTGTTAGAAGTATCCTACATCGAAGTACGGTGCGCTGGCGTTCGGCGATTCGCCAAATGCATCCCTATATATACACATGCATTTGCTCGCGCATCAAAACGCATTTTCCATTCTCCGCGTAGAAGCGAGGCGAACCGATTGCTGCACAATGCAAAGCAAGCGCAAGCCTCTAGCACAAGAAACGCACCACAGACACACGTCAGCACATGCAATTCCTCGGCCAGCCGCCCTTTATGAAGGAGGATGAGAGCTATTACTGTGATTTTTGTGGCAAACTCGCCACTCCCCAGGACTATGCACAGCACCTGACACTGTGCTCCAAGAGGGCTTTTGACATACGCAGAAAAAATCTTCGCAACATACATTAAATGAAATGTGTCATTTTATGTACGCTGGGGCATGCGTGCGCTCCATATCTATGATACCATTCCTTGACGCTTTCCTGCTGACAGTTATTGGAGGCTATGTGGTCAAGGAAGCCATTGGAGAAGGCGGTTTCGGGAGAGTAGTGAAGGCCGTCCATCCGGAAACGGGTAGGCTGTCTTTCTCTCACGGAAAGCCCGCCAGCGGCCCCAATCACGGGCCATATAATACGCCCTTGATATTCGTCTGTATACGATCGTCCACACAGCTATACGTACGTGCTAATTTTCAAGTCACCTATGCTGTCGATGCTGGGGTGCTCCAACCGCCGTGCAGACATAGTAGTCCCCCCTTACTCGTGATTGCACGCGGATACCCTAAGGCTAATCATTTGCAAGAGACCCTCTAGATTCGATAGACGTGAGCAATAAGATGAAATATACCTATCTTATGCAGGTGGCGTACCAGAGGGCACAAATGAGTAGAAGCCTAGTGATTGAAAAATCCATGAGCGACTACTCAAATCCAGGCCCGCTGTCCGCAGGGAGGATTCAGCTGCGTTTGTGCGTCCTCTCACCTGTCCATAGTACAATAGGCGTCTGTATATCTGTACAAGCAGATTAATCGTAGTACCTCCACAATCAAGGAACACTCGCAACAAGACATCTGATTTTACTGGCTTTATGCTCAGGAGAAATCGTGGCTATAAAGCTTATAAATAAAAGATCCTTTACTGAAATCACAGACGCCGACAGAGTATTCGTCGAAATTCAGGTAATTCCTATATGTATAGACCTCCCGGGGCATATACGCATCAGCAGAGACCAATCTTCACACAGTAGTTTTCTCGAACTAGCACTTCAGATCCTTCTTGAATATATAGTGAGGAATCTATGTACGCAAAGGTCTCATTACAACGCATCCTTGTAGGTGACGTCTCCCGTAAGCGCGCTTCAGAGTGGAACTGGTGTACGGTGCCCAGTAGCTTATTATGGCGTCTTTCGAGTCTGCACAGTACGCAGTCAAATAAACAAGACACACCAGCGGGTCTCTGCGGTGTGTGACGCAGCTCCGTAGCCGTTCACGGTGCCTAGTTGCAGATGCAGAGGGAAACATTTCAAGAAATCTCTACTACGGTAAAGTACACCAGGGGCGCGAGCACATTGTCGGATTAGAGAAGTGGTAGGCGCAAGCTAAGGCTTGTGCTGACTATTGCTTCTGCAGGCGCTTCGTGACCTTTCTCACAAGCACGTCATAAAGATGAAAGATGTCGTGGATAATCCGAAGTTTATCTGCTTCATCATGGAATTCGCCACGAACGGGGAGTTGCGAGACTACGTCTCGAAGAAAGGACGCCTCGAAGAAGACGGTGAAGCACTCACGTTTTTCACTCCGATTTTGAAACCTACGAGGATCTTGTTGAAGTTAGATCTAGATGTGTGAAGGCGGCCGGAACTTGAGTGGAAGTGACTTTTTCGTGCCCTCCTATTATTGATCTTTCACATGTTGTACCTCTGAGTGACCTTCTGGCTGAAGTTAGCTCAGGCAGCGCCGAGCAAAAACATCAGCACTAGGAATAAAAGCTTTGAAAGGTAGCTGTAACTTGTCCCTGTGCAACTGGGTATACAGACAGCAACTGCACACGACAGCTGGCGTGGTTCACCCTGTTGGACATCTGAGTACGCACGTGAAAAAGTTTATGCATCCATTTAGTTATATCGGTAGTGTTTTCCTTGTCTACATACGCAGAGATATGTATACATATATGTCGTACATTTCTGAAGGAATAATTACCACATACTGCCAATCGTATCCGTGAAATCGTCAATGCTTACTAGCCGGGCTCCTGTGAACATTCGAGCAACCTCAGTGGCAACGATGGTACAGTTTGACTATTTCAGGTCGTATTGTGTGTGTTGCAGAAGCACGAAGTTTCTTTGAGCAGGTGATAAAGGGGGTGCACTACTGCCATTCGAAAAACATTGTCCACAGGTAATTATGCTCGTACAATTTTGTTCTACTCACTCGTACATGGCGGGCCACGACGTAAAGTCTGCTTCAAACTTTCAGAATGTTGCTCACATGGCATCTGAGCACTGCAGATACGCTTGAAGAAACGCAGTAAGCAAGGAAGTGCAGGCGCGCGGAAGTCTGCTTCCATGCGTAATGTGGCATGCTTACCTCTCATATGAAGCGGTTATCGCGCCCTCATGACAAAGTCAAACACGAGTACTGTGCGCTAAGGGAGGATCCACGCCTTCGTATGCGTACCTCATTTCTTAGAGATCTCAAGCTGGAGAACATTCTTCTGGACGAAGAAAACCGTTGCAAAATTGCTGATTTTGGCCTCTCTCATTTCGTGGTCGATAACACAGCTACCATTACGGAAGGTGGCACGCAGGCGTACCTTGCGCCTGAAGTGTGGAATGGCACATCAAAAGACTCCAACCCCTTCCAGCTGGATGTCTGGGCTCTCGGTAAACATCGAAGAATTGTGTCGTGCACACGGCAAAGGCACACACTGAGCCAATGAGAAGGCGCCACTGTGCATTTGTGTTGCGCAAGGCTGTTTGCTGAATGAGCACAAAGCCTCCAGCTGTGATCCATTGTACACACAGATGCGTCGACACAAGCACGACTACGTGTCTGATAAAGTCGAAACGTGACTAGAACGTTGATACGGGGTAGCCGCGTACTTTCCATGGCTCACACTGAACGACGAGCGCCAGTTCATGAGGCAGTAACACTATGTACTTACGAAGTACCTTGGGGCCTCGATAACCGCTACTGATTGATGTCTTTCGGGAAAGAACGTGGTATGGCTTTCTTTTGAGAGGAAAATTACGATGAACGAATGTTGGAGCCGCATGGCTGCCTCATATAGGCAACTGCACGAAGTTGGCATTGGCAAGTGAAGGTGGAGTGATGGATACGAACCCAGCCTGAGCTCGTCCACGAGAGTATACATCCACTTCAGAAGAGTTGTGTGCAACAACGTTCAACGTATTGCACGGTATAGATAACGACTTGCTCACGCACGTAAGCGGCAAAGCAAGCAGTGAGTCGCTCCCTTACCATGGCAGTGGCAGACGGCAGTTAAGTAGCTGCTGAATGAAGAGCTCTTCAGTATGTGTGGTGTCCACGCTGTTTGCTATCCTGCCTCCCTTAATTGAGCAGATTTATACCTTTGTAACTAAATGATCAATCTTCTACCTCGCCTGTGACAACTGCGCTGCGTATAGTGGCTATACGCAGAGTCCGTGCGAGGTTCTCCAGCATTCAATACAGGCCTCACGCATATATAGGCTTACGCTATGTCTACCAAATCAGAGAGACTCAGCACGTGTAGCTCTACCAGGGGCTGGTTTGAACCTGCATTACCTGCGGTCAAAGACGTTAGAAAAATCAGGCCACCATCAACAGCTAGTTTTCAGTGCTAAGGAAAGCAAGCAGCGGACCCTACGTATTCCGCCGCCTTGATTAAAAGAGTTCTCAGTCATGGTAGGTATCGGGTCGCTGACCTACGTTGACACGTGATTTATTCTTCTGTCCAACTGCTTCAGGTGTGATTCTTTTTGCGATGACACATGGACGCCTACCATTTCAACGCCCAGACCGGCATACGATAGAGAAGACTAGGAAGGCAAGTTGACTAAGTTGTAAAGCAGAGTAAAGTTCCGCCTCGCTTGACTAGTAACTCGCCAGTTCGGCGAAGTGACGCATGTTCAGCGTGGCTCCGCTCTCTGTCGCTGGAGACACATTCGGCAATGTCCGTGGCAGCTTCTCTTTTCCACAAGCTAGTAATATTCGCTCACACTTCACAGCCAGTCAAAGGGAGCGCCGGTAATACAATCGGTGTGCAGGTGCACGTGATTGAACAAATGACAGCGAGAGATCCTAGTGGAACGCAAAAAGGGGGAATAGCAGTTGCGTCTACATAGGTCGCTTTCAACAAAAAAGCTGCGGTGTGAATCAATCATTCAGCTGAGGGTGACGCCTCACGGCTAGAATAATACAGCAGTGAAATTCAGGAGGCGTTACTGCGCGTTTCTGCGAAATTCACGGACGCTTGATAACCGTGGGCCAGTGCACGCCCTTTACAGGGAATTTCTCTATCACCTAGATAATCGTCGCCATCTAAACTACTAGAGGGGTTCCGTATAAGCAACACCCACGAAGGGCGAACTTTCTCCTCTCCAAAAACCGTGAAACACTTCCAGTTGTAAGTAACATTGGCTACGAGTATCTAGGCGAGGAGCAAAAGAGCTATAGGTTTAGTCTTCTGCTACACTGTGTTTTTTGCAGGAAGGTCTACCATTTGACAGCAATATTTCTCCGGCGCTCAAGAGGACTATCACTGCAATGCTCCACCCTGAACCCCGAAAAAGGATTCGTATAAGCGATTTGATGAATGATCCGTGGCTCAAACAGGTTCTGCCATGGGAAGTGTATCAGTTACCTTCATCAACGCACCTCTCTTCCGGCGACAACCGTGAGCAGTTACTCTTTTTAGTTATCTATGGTGATATACGTGGGAAACAGTGATTCATGAGAGCGAGCAGGAAAGGTGAAACGCCACTCATCTCACAGAAGATATGATGGCGCGGCATGTGCGAGGAATTGCTTCGTAGCCTGTCTTGCTCAGCAGCCTCCACTTATACCTGCGTTCAGCACTTTCAAGTCTTTTCTCTCTACCTGAGTCGTGTCCTCTTCCTTTTAGTTTTCCCACAACTATTCTTCCTAAGCTTTGACTACAGTGCTTGCCTCTGTGCTCTCCGGCTTCTTGATATTGTACACTTTTTCTTCTGCATCCTTTGAGAAATTCTGCAGGAAGAGTGGATGCATCCCACCCCTGTAGTCGACGAAGCTCGTGTGATGGCACTGAAGGATCATTCTCGCCCCCTCTAACAATCGAGCAGGCAATCGAACTGGACATATTTCGCCGGCCCACCAGGAGGCCTTCGAATGGAGAGGCGTGCCCCCCGCCAAACCCTGCTGCAGGAGCAACGCCAGCTTCGACTGGAAATGGACGAGGTTCTCCCTCTGCCGGTAGTGGTGCGCGAAGCATGGGACAAGCCATGCTTCAGCCCAGATTGACAGTAGCACCGTCTGAATCAGGGCCTAGGAGTATGTCCCGACCCAAAGCCTCTTCAGGACGGACAACTCCAAAGAAGACAGCAGTACCGACGCTACTGGTGCCAGAAACAGCGACAGGGGAAGGATCACCGGTCGCAGCGTCATTAGCTGGTACAGCAACACACAACGCGGTTCCAGCGCCAGCGAAATCTGCAACTCAAGCTGCCGGCATCAAAGCCGCCGATGCGGGGAGAAACCGAGGATCAGCAGCGACAGCAGCAACAACAAGCAAATTCGGAGGCTTCGGGAGCGGAGTGAACAAAAGTGAGCCGGGTAGATGAGGCGGCTACATCATTTCGGTAGCACGAACTAAGAAGGAATCACAAGCGTTCGAATATACTGAGGCTGTGGCGCTGCTTAGAGGGAGCGTCGGGGAAGCGTCGAAGTGTGTGAATCGTATGGGGAGCCTGCCTCAGTTTGTTAAGGTAGAAAGTAAGGGCACACCAGCTATGTCTGCAGGAGAAAGGTAGCAAGAGGGCATTGTCTCGGGAATCGCTCTTACAAAGTTGAAACGTGGCGACGCTCTTACCGAGGCTGTAGCTAGGAGGTGACAGTCCGAAGGAAGATCGGCTCGTGACACTGCTGCCGTCGGCTAGACCATTTAAATAGGAGAAAGCTGTTTCACTGTAGATCTCAACGCGTTAGTGCGAGTATGAGGTAACCTGAGCTAGCAGAGACATACTGGGGAACGGGGGTCAGTGAAAGCATAAGTGACTGCTAACTTTTGCAGTGTGTCCCGAATTGTTTTACCGGTAATGAACGCGCGTATAGCTTCGCCGAATAAACTGCATGGCCGGTGTCTGTAAAACTCCCCAGCCAGCGTCAAAGTGGTGAGCAGTTCTGCACGTGCAAGAGATTTCTCTCGAAGAGCATCACCGATTACATATGAATGCTAGTGCCGCGGTCTCTCCTGTGTCCCCAAGAGCGAAAGTTTTCCCCGGACGCTCATTATCAGCACGACTACTTGTTTTTGACTGCACGGCGATGCCAATAAGAGCCATTGAGGCAACCCTCTTCCGACCCAAACGCCTGCTGTATACTTTCGGACGTCCTCTCTACTACGGTAACATAAGCGCATTATTAACGGAGGACGTGTGGAAACAAACAGGCTCACATATATATCAATTTATCTGTATGTGAATTCAGAACCTGCATTGAGACGATAGTATTAGTAGTAGTAGTAGAGCTGCAAGGTGGTCTAGAGCAGCGAGCAAGCCTTGTCATACCCGGGATACGGTAGGTACGAGCCGCGGCAAATTGATTGCAAGAGAGCACCTGTACAAAAAGTTTGACCGGATCCACAGCAGCCGCCGTCCTATAGCGTATTACGTACATGCAACCTCTGGCTAGGCTAGAGGAGGTACAACAACTAAAGACAAAAAAATTGGCCCTAACAACACGTTGAAACCCTGCAGTCGATCGCGGGACACATCAATTACACGAAGCAAAAGCAGTTGCATCGGCAGTAGATGCACACCCATAAGCAAACATCCGGAAAAGCAGCGGTGAAAATATCGAGCAAGATGCCATGTCTGGTGTAGCGACGGCAGCTGGCACGTATGTTCTGCGTAAAGTATTTGCCGACCGACCTGTAGTCCAGATGATTGTCTTGAAGTGATCAGTAAACACCCCTAAATGTCGAAGCTGTGTGAAGTTACTGGGTTTCAGCAGGCCTACAGATACCTAGTTTACTTCCATCGGCATCTCAACTGTGGTGACGGAAGTAAAAACTACAGAAAATTGTGTACCATTATGCACCTGTCTGTGCTCGTAAGATTAAAACTGCAGACTCGCGGTCCTTCTGTAGCGACGGGACTATGTTCGTCCCCAAAAAAGTCGCTTACGTCAGACCTATGGTACCAACATGGATAATTCCTAGTAGACAATACTTTGCTCCCACCTATGAGATGGTCTACGCATAGTTCCTGAAGGTGAGCGATGTCGTCACATCGCTTCGCTCGGAAAGGAACAAACTGTGAAAAGAATCTCCGCATAGCCTTGCTCAGCATACAAGGCTATACAAAAGGCCCATTAAACTGCGTTGTGTCCTACCTGCTGCATCAACTCCCGATACTAATTGTCATCGCGTGAGCGACCATATGCCGCTTACTACCTAGTTACCTATCTCCTCGCTTTCACTCTCTCTCACCACATGTGTATATACATATATGCAGACGTGTTTTGTATGCGTCCCTGTGCACGCGCGGACGTGGTTTATTTACGCAGAAGGTCGCTATCGACCCAAGCTCATGTAAAGCTGGAAACTTGTGCCACCACCGCGTAGAAGAATCGTACGAGCGTGACAGCAAACTAAGAGCTTTCACGGGTCTGCGCTGTCTCCCGTGCTCGCAAGCGTTGCGGGGAACGTCAGTCCCGCGGATAGAAACAATAGATATACAGCCACTGTGGACATCCTCGGCTTCGCATCGGACTTCATACTTGTTGAGATCGGAGAATATATTAGTTTGACACTTCTTTCGAGCTTCTGTTGCCGTACACAACGTCGAGCCTCTCTCGCTATGTAAGCTTAAACAGTCGACATAGAACGCGGGAAAAAGCACCCCGCATTCACAGCAGCTCCATCGCAACTGCGAAATTCTTGTAAAGTCGCACTACGTCCATTATTCAACATTCAAACCCCGAGGGGGCGATCATGAGAACTCGCTACGCTTTTTCTTTATCACGCCACCCGCAACGTTTACTGCTCGTCTCCATATCGAAGAAGCAATACAAAATCCTCTCCTGCGGTGCAGAATATATATATATATATTCTCATGTACACAAACAGATATATATATATGTATATATACGTATACATACAGAAACACATTTTGGAAGCATTGAGACCTGTTGTGTCCTCTCCACGTTGCCTCAGCGGATATAAACATAGGGAATAGAACTAATTATATATACATATATATGTATACACACACGTGTACATGCACTCACGTTTATATCGCGGGTAGATTACCCGGTAGATCTACCCATTTCCGTGAACGGCAGATACGACAGAAGGTGTTATCTGCAGTGAGGGACCACCCCATTTCTTGCAATTTATATGATTCATATTATCTAAACATACTGTACATATATCCTACACCTATAATCACCAACATACGCATATATATATATATGTATTATACGTATAATGTACAAATATAACCAATTATGTATGTATATATATATATATTGTATGTAGTACAAGACGGCAATGCGTGACCCGTAATGATCTACACTTGCCCTCGTTTTTCGCGTGCGTGCGTTGAAGTACGAAGGATCTGTCCAACACTTGCTAACTCATATATGAGGCTTTCACCGCAAACAACGTATGTGTACCAGATAGACCATTCATCAAACAAATGAAGGTGAGGACAGCCTTATTTTAAAAAACCTTTCAGACTTGGGCTACTTCGTCACAGGTACTTGCGGCTGTCGGGCAGTCGTCCGCCGCGGTGTGTGTACACACAGACGAGGTGACTAGTGAGATCCTATGCTACCAAGCGGCCTACTGAAAACCTCTCCTCTCCAAACAATCGCACGTGAACGATTTCTTCTCCATCTCGCGTGTATTTCTACGTGAACGATTATATCTGTATGTTTTACAGTGAGTCTCAGTTTTCACCTCGAATACGCACATACATCGCTCCGTGCTCTCGTAGACGTAAAAGCACGTCTAGGCTCGACAATATCGCCAAGTCTGCACAATATACGTTCGCCTTCGTCTGCATTCGACTATACAAGCAACAAGAATGCTATTCATATATATCCCAGGGGACCGAAATATCAGTGAAGCCGAAGAGAACGGTCTGCTCCAGATACTGACAGACACCATCGATCTTCAGTACATATATCTATATGTATTCATTTCTATTAATATGGACAAACCACTCCACGTCTGTACGAATCTCAACAGTCGTCAATATGTATACATACATTTGTATTAAAGGTAAATACACATGTATGGAAAGTACTGCAATTTACTGGCCAGCATAAAAAGCCGTTTTCAATATATATATATTTATATTTATATCAATGCAGGTGTTATATATACATGTATAGACATGAGAATATATATATATACATATATATACACGAAAGTTGAATGTATACGTGTGGGAAGTGAAATATAGTTGCGGCCCGCAAGCATCCATAACAAATCTGATTCTTTCTTGTAATGAAGCTTTACACTCCTAATTCTATGGATGGCCATCTGGTACACACACGTTCTTTGTTATGGAGGCCTCATGTATGCGAGTATTTTTGCAGCCTGCGTGAAAAGCCGTCTTCAGTTTATCAGTTTAAATGTAATGTTAACACGTACTAAATATATACATTTACATATGTACTGATGTTGAATATTTGTGTGAGAAGCGGAAACGAATTAGGTAGCCTGCATGAAAAGCCGTTTCAGTATCTCAATATGGATGTTATATGAACACGTATGAATGTATCTATTGGGATGATATATATGCATATATATATACATATATATATATATATATATGAGTGAAACGTGAAGCACATTGGCGGCCCGCAAGTAAGTCGCCGTCTTCGATATATTGATATTGATGTCGTATAAATACATTTGAGGAGCAAATTACATTGATGGCCCGCAAAAAGAATGATAATGTATTTTACATTGACTGATAAACGCAAAATAATACACTTTACTACATGTCCTCATGAAGAAGTTAGAACTTTACAGGATGTCTTCAGCTTCCTCTGTCAATGCGGAAGTCGAATTGTAGTGACCCCCAGCAGCTAAGAGATGCCGATGATACGTTAGTCTCAGAGGTGTGTTATTATCACTGAACTCCTCTCCCTGCACAACGAAAAAAGAAAACAAAAGGGAGCTTCACTCGAGAGGAAAATAGACGCCACAAGAACGAGTTCCATTGCGGAACTCCTTGCCCTGATGACTGAAAAGAAATTCAAGAGAAAAAAATCTCGTGTGGACGCCACACACTTGTGAAGACAAGGAGAAATTCTCGTTTACAGAGCACCCTACTACTACTACTGTTAACGACCTTTCCGCTCTCACGAAGATAAAAAGTCAGGAAAAAAAGTTCACTCCTCTTGCAATCTGATGCTGAACTCCGTGGTACTGGAGTCACTCGAGACTCATAAGTAAGAAATCACAGAAGACAACAGAAGACACGACTTCATTCAACTTATTGTCGCCTTCACACGGTTGTCTTTCTGCATTTGTGCCAGACGACAGGAGTCTCGAGAAATTCACTACTCCTCGTTACTACTAGCGACACTAACACTGGCCGCTTCAAGAACACGTTTCTTTCTCTCTCTGCGTCCGTCTCTGTATATACACATACAAAAATCTACCCGTCTGCCTGTTTGTCTCTCTCTCTATTGGTCACCACATTTGTATCTGCTATGATTGTTTTCAGTCTAGCGCATTCTCTCTATCTGTATGATCCTGAAAACACTCACTGCGCTTCAATACTACTCGCAGCACTATCACTGCCAGCATCTATGACAAGCGTTTCTCTCTCTGCATATACATATATATATTTGTCTATCTCTCTGTATGTGTATATCTCTCTGGGTGTTTGTGTGTCTGTGTGTCTGTCTGTCCATGTGTCTGTGTGTTTGTGTGTCTGTTGTCTGTGTGGCTCGGTATAACGTGTGTTCGAGTGTATGCGTATTTGTGTATAGCCGTTTCTGTCTGTGTGCGTGGGTATCCGTGTGCCTGTCTGTGTGTCTGTGCGTCCGTCTGTGTATCTTTCTGTCTATCTGTCTGTCTGTCTGTGTCTGTCTGTCTGTGTCTGTGTCTGTCTGTCTGCCTGTCTGTCTCTCTCCCTACATATATTACCACTTCTGTATATCCTCTGATGCTTTTCACTCTCTCGCTCTCTGCTTCTGTACTGAGTATAAATTTTCTCTCTCCTACTTTTACATGTTCTATAAATTTTCTCTCTCTCTCTCTGTCTAGCTATCCGTCGCTCTTTCTCTCTTTGTAATGAGCACATTTTCCTGTGCGCCCTACAAGTTCCCTAGCTCTCTCTCTCTCTCGCTCTCTACGTGGATTTCTGACGATTCCTCTCTCTCCTCGCGCTCTGTAATTCATATCTCTCTCCCTCTCGCTTCCTAAATTTGTTTCTTTCATGATTTCGCTCTCTCCATTTGTGTTTCTCTCTTTGTCTTAATCTAGATGCCCGTATATATAGAGCACTCACACCGCGATACTCCTCGCTATCCGTGAGATTGTGAAGACAACGTAGCTATGTTCACATGTGCTCGCGTTGACGCCCGCTGGAATGCGTTGTTGCTGTAGTTACCCCTCTGTCTGCATTCTTCTTTGTTTGGCTGCTGCTGCTGCATTTCTACCAATCAGATATGAATGTACAAATTTTTCAGAACCCTACAATTAGACATACGCTGATGTTCTCCCTGAATGTTCTTCCTGGGTGCTCCAGACGTATTTCGACTGTTAGTAGTATCTGTTAAATCTAACCAGACTTCGCCACAGCCAGTCAACACCATTAAGGCACATTTCCTTGCTGTCTACCTGTCGTTCTCCCTTTTAATGTCTATATTTTTAATAATATGCAACTCTTCGCTTGTACATACGTATTCTCACTAAGTTCGTACATCGGCTCCTTACCATACACATATACATAGATATACACACATTTACAATCGATTATACATATATCTAGCAGCACATAGAGTTGTTTTCTCGTTGAATGCATTTGTTTCACTTTCTTTCTCATAGTAGTCATGGGCGCCAGCACCCACGCCTATACGTAAACCTACTCTCAGTGAGCATTTACGTCGGCTTCGTATCACAGACATATATACATATATATACATATACATATATACGTTTACGCGTACGTATGTTTACATATGTATGTATACATATGGATATATTTTTGCGGGGATTTGCACAAATATGTACAGAGAAACGAACGCTATGCCAGAAACCACTTTATAATAGTGCTCTGCTTTTACAAAACGAGGGCATGCATGCACTCGGCACAACTCTTCTACTTATTTCGTTGCTGCTGCTGCGGCTGCTAGGATTTCACTGCAAATGAGTCAATACGAAAAAAAGGCAGATTCGTCTGTTTTAAGTCTTCACACAATTATGTCGAAAAGACCAATAGTAAATATCATACTTCGGACTTACAAGGGACAGCGCGATAGTAGCTGTATGCCTAAAGAATAGCTGCTGACTTACAGAAGAGCTGCTTTCATGTGTAATAGCTGCCTACCTATAGACAAGCTGCTTGCTCACGAACATATTTATATGTGCATATAGGCAACTGGTTGTATATAAAATAGTTGCTTACCTATAGTAAAGCTGCTTGCCTACATATATCTATATATATATACTTATATGCCATCACCAAGAATCGTGAGTAGGACAGGTATTCATGTATACTTATTTGTATATGTATTTGTATATATGTATATATGTATATATGCCACCAGCAAGAAGCATAGGCAGGGCAGACAAATTATATATATGTATATGTTGAGGTATACAACCACCACTAAGAAGCATGAATACGAGAAAAATGTATACATATATATATATATACAAATATACATATACCTATATATATATGTAAATATATATATATTCTCGTTGTGAAGCATGTGTAGGGTAAAGAAATGTATATATATATATTATGAATTTTAAGAGACTTACGTAAACAAGTTTCATATGTTCTCCATTGCTGATGCTTGAAACTTCAATGCGTCTTTGCAAGACACTTGCAATTAATTGTAGCTCGACCTCCCCTCTGTGAACAAAGGCATGCGAGTACGTGGAAACGGTGAATACATCCATCCATACATCCATACATACATACACATAAATATATATGTGCATACATATATGAAGTATTGCTCTCAAGCATATGTATACACAGATACACAGACATGCAGTTATACAATATAAAATATTGCTCGCAGTCATACGCATTGTATACGCAGATACACAGACACACACTCATACACAAGTAGTACTAGTCACAAACAGATACTACACACACAGTGATACACGTACGCACATACTCCAGGTGATGAACTCATCATAAATACGCATACAATCACACGCATAAACACACACACACACACGCAAACATACACTTATACATATACAAATACTAACACATACACAAGGTTCTTTCGACTCCAGTGGGTCTTTCTTGAACGTTTGCCCCGTCAATACTACTGTATATGTGAAGACGACACATATATATATATATATATATCAATCCTACTATACGAGAAAATTTATATACAAATGTACGTTTATAGGTTTATATGTATACCTGCAGGGTGCCCAAACGTTTCAGACCCCATACATATATATGAACCAGTACATATACATATATATATATATGTATCAAGCACATTATATATATAGATGTATTTCAGAGTATACAAATATATGTACATATACATATATACTATATATATATATACATACCAGGCATGTATATATATATATATATATGTTGGGCGGTTACGATATTATGTGGCAGCGGGGCCGCATTTGTTTTTGCAGCAGCAGTGCGTCTCTACAATTAGCATACGTCCATGCTATATATATGTACATATACATATATATATAGAGAGAGAGAGAGAGAGATGTGTATGTTGTTTTGTTATATTCACACATATATTTATATATATGATGTATAGTTGTGTTGTATGTGCATAAGTGAAGTCTGTACACACAACGCGCATGCGTTTCGTACTGTGCGCCAGGGAGAAATGTTGTGCGCCATTATAATGACGTCAAAACACATGTGCGCCTCTGTAGACCTCTGTAAATGCTCTACGTGTGCAGATGCTAAAAAAATGTGTGTAGGTTCTGTATGTCCATATATACATATATGCGTTGACATCACGTACACATACATGTATATGCGTACATATGTATGCGTATGCGCATATATGCATATATTGTGGACATATGTATGTGTGAATGTACGTATGTATGGATACTGTATATATCTTAGTTTGCATGTTTTACGTGGAGAGCATGTGTGTGCTAGTGGGTGGTGCACAATAAATGGAAATGACAACGCATATGCTTTCTTGACGAACGTTCTAACGCGCGCGGCGTCCCCAATAACAAAGAGCACAGCGTGTGTGTGTGTGTGTGTTTGATATAAATTACTGCTTTTGTGTGTGTATACCTCTTTCTCTTTCTTTGGTACATAAGCACTATTCAAATCGATTCATGTGAGCATATAATAATAAAGATTTGCGCAGACATGGGAAGGCTGCACACTGCAATGAGATATACATATATATACATGAGATAGTGACTGTATCTTGTACGTGTGTACGTATGTACGTGTGTGTGTGTGTGTGTGTGTGTGTCTGTATATATGTCTGTGTCTGTATGTATGTATGTGTGTCTGCATGTACGTGTGTGTGTGTGTATGTGTGTGTCTGTATATATGTATGTGTGTGTGTCTATGTGTGTTAGTGTGTATATATGCGTGTGTGTGTATGTGTGTCTGTATGTATGTGTTTGTGTGTGTATGTGTCTCTGTATGCATGAATGTATGCATGTATGCATGCATGTATGTATAGATGTATGTATGTCTGTATATATGTATGTGTGTGTGTATGTGTGTCTGTATGTGTGGGTGCGTGTGTGCGTGTGTGCATGTGAAATATGTAACAGGATATAGACCTCGTGCAAATACAAATACCTTCTGACAAGTGCGTTTGCAAACAAAATAATTGTATTGAAGAACAGAGAAAGGTAAAGAGAAGCAAGAAACATGTAAATGGCAGCAGTAAATAATGCGAACGGGCGCGAGGTGTCCGATTCTTACCCCCACTCCGCTGTTGAGCGAATGCGCTCACAATACTCTGCAAACCCTGCGACAATGCACACACACACATCCCATATATATATATATATATACATATACACACACACACCATACATCCACACATATATACTCTCACACACACACACATACACATACATATATACATATATATAAACGTATACATATATATATATATATACACCATATACGCACATTTGTATACTCTGAAACACACACATATACACATATATTTATATATATATATACATATACACATACACATAAACGTATACATATACGTGACAAATGCATATACATGTATAGGTACATATATCCACATACACTTATATACATATTGCTATACATATACATGTACATATACATATACACACACACATACATGCGCAAATATATATTAACTCACATACACATATACCCAGACATTCATACATATCCATATACATATATATATATATACATACATATACACACATATGGATTTACATTCATATACATCTAGACACAGACATACATTCATATACATTCATACTCATATACCTCTACACACGGGCACACATACAATACATATATATATATACATATATATGAATATGCGGCCACCCAGAAAAACAAACAAGCACATATACTCAGCCACATAAATATATATATAATACATCCGCATGAACGCGTACATTCGCCGAGAGATGCACGTACATAAATATATATATACACACATACACATATATATACATACATATATACATACATAACGGTATAAACATATGTATATATATACATACGTAATATATATGTATATATGTAGCACCGTGTGACGAATGATGAATTCACACTGGAGATCACGTATATATATGTGTATATGTGAATTTGTGGACACCCGTCTGTATACTAATTTTGCAATTATTTGCTCCTTTTTTTTCTTTCTCTTTTTCTCGCTGTGGATATCCTGACATATGCCACTGGCAGCAGATGGATTTGGCTTATATCATATATATATCTAATTCTGCTTATATGTATATGTATGTATAGAGACTGGAGGGATATACTTTGTGCGTCTATGTACGTATGTACACATATTCGTAGCTAGTACACGCCTGCAGTTAAGACATGTACATTTGTATGTGGTATGCATAAGTACGTGTATATGTGTGTGTGTGTGTGTGTGTAGTTTCTGTCTCTACAATATATTTATATATCTATACGCTTATATATACATATATACATTCAAACTAATGTACATATATATCTGTTTATCTATCTCTTTATATATACAGAGAGAGAGAGAGATCGACATAACGTATACCTGCAGGTGTATGTGCTGCTTCACCAAGAAAAGGAGCAAACTTTTCTTGTTGTACCAGAAGGAAGTCTGCTACCATCGCGCGCAACGCCTCTACACTCACAACACCTCCGTGTTTCAAACTGTCGTCCTTAACATTATTTTTACTACTCTTCTGCTGTTGCTGCTGTTGCTCTTGCTGTTGCTGCTGGTGGTGGGATAGTGACGCAGTATGTACGGGGCCGCCTTTCGCTCCCGTTTACTTCACCCTCTTCCTCCTCTTCCTTCCCCTCCTCCTCATTTTTCTTCTTCGGTGTCCCCAAATTCAATTTATCTGCAGTGTGCGACGCTTCTTTGATCGTGTGAACATCTGCATGTTCCTGTTGCGCCAGCTGATGGCAAACAGCTCTGCCAATACACACACACACACACATGCATACATACCCACAACATTCACACACACACACAGACAACTATATATACATACATATATATTACGTACACGCAACACACACATACGTACATATATATATACATATATCTATATGCGTGTGCGTGTGCACATATCTGTATACATATATACTAGACTTTAGGCACTCTATGCATATATATATGTATATGTTTATATATGTATATAACTGCTACACAATGTACACACACGCACACACACTTATATGCACATACATATATATACATGCACACAACATACACATACGTACATATATATATATATATATGCATTTAATCACCATACGATGTATGTACATACATTTTTCGCGTCCATAAGCAATCTAGATATGTTCCTCGTACATATAAATGAACAATCAGGACGGACGAATATATATATATATATATACACATACATACATATACCCTGTGGTATAACTGAGTCACATATTGTACTTGTACACTTATATATATATATATAAACTTGGGATCTTGCATGCTCGTGCAGCGTACAGCTGGCGTCAAACAGCCTTGATAATATATACACACTACCCAGACATGTACATATATATGTCTATACATACACAACACACATATGTACATATATATATATATCTATATACGTACTCACCATTCAATGTATGTATACAGTCTTCGCGTTCATAAGCATTCCAAATCTACTCCTCGTACATAAAAATTCTACAGACATCTACGAAACCCATATATATATATATAAATATATATGTATGTGGCTACACATATATAAGTGGATATATATACATATATATATATACACAAACATATATATATATACATATATATATATATTTCAGCTGTGGTTTAGGATACGAATGTGTCTATATATAGTAACAAGTTTGACCTCTTGTATAGCGTACCTATGCTTTGGACGTTCATATGAATTCTAGACATACCTCTCACGCCTACTGGTGCTTCTTTAAGTATATCAATATACACGTCTGTTACACAGTACTTCTCTCATATACGCTCTACACCTACAGTCGGTCCGTATAGTGTGCCTACATACATTTATATATATATATATATATATACGTACAGATATACATACACATACATACATATATATACGTACAGATATACATATATATATAGATATTCGTATGATTTCTCTCTTTAATACCATATATGAAACATCTTCAACGAATGCATTTTTCGTATATCGACGCTTCATATATATACTAAATGTTCATATTTAGTCCCTACAAACTCTACATACATAGGTACACACAATAACCGTCCACATATACTTCACATATGCATATACACACACGGATATATATATATATATATATATGTATGGAATCTGCAGACTCTCTCTATGTATATATATATATATATACATGTATGGAGTGCATATATTGCTGGTGGAGGTGGTCATTGTGGAGGAATGTTGCGGCGACTGCTGCTGTTGCTGCTGGAGCCACCGTTGCTGTGCGTGTGGGGTGCTGACACGCTTCTCCGATGTTGGCGCCGCTCTGTTGCTGGGTGTAGTGTAACCGTCGCAATGATATGTTCGCTACTGCTTCTCAACGATATCGCTACTACTGCTATTACTGCTTCTCCACGATAGCGCTATTAGTGCTGCTGTTGGGATGCCGTTACTGTCGGTGGTGCTGCACCTGCCGCTGCTTTCTGCCGCTGCTGTTGATATCCGCTTGCTGCTGCTGCTGCTGCTAATGTATGCGTGCTGCTGCTAGTGCTGTCTGCATGCTGTTCCTGTTGCTGTTGCTGTTGCTACTACTACTACTACTATTACTGCCACTGCAGTCACTACGAAGTGGCTGCTGCTGGAGCTGCTATTGCTTCTTCTGCCGCTTCTGCTTTGATGACTCTGTTGATGATGCTGCTGCTACTACCACAGCTGCTCATATTACAACTACTTCCACGTGGATGCTGCTACTGGAGCTGCTGCTGCTGCCGCTGCTTGAGCGACACAGTGGATGCTGTTTCCGCGGTGTGCATGCTGTTGTTGCTGCTGTTGCTACTTCTTCTAGTAATAATACTACAACGTGCATGTTGTTTTACTGCTGCGGCGGCTTCTGCTGCTCCTTATTAGTACTGTTGATCCACTGTTAGTGTGTGTAGTGTTCATGCACGATATATATGTGTATGTATACACATATATACTTATATAAGTACGTATGTATAATTACAAATTTGTATATACTTATATACAGAAGTATTTTCTGCTGCTCCTCAATAATACTGTAATGCACTGTTAGTGTGTTTGTAGTGTTGATGCACTATACGTATGTATATATATATATATATGTATGGATATACATATATAAGTATATGAATAGTAATAAACTAGTATATACTTATATACAGAAGTATCTTTGCTGCTCTTTGATAATACACTGTTGATGCTGCTACTACTACTTCTACTACTACGTGCGTGTTTGTACTGTAGCTACTTTCTGTGTTATGTTACTACTACTACTGCTGCTGCTGGTGCTGCTGCTGGTGCTGCTGCTGCTCCTCACTACTACCACTACTACTGCAGCTGATGCTACTGTTGCTACTAGTATTGTTGACGTTACTATCACTATCGGTGCATCCGCTGCTGTAAGATAGCTTATCTTATTCTTCTACTTTGTATACACACATACATATATACACATATACATATATATACACATACTTATACATATATATATATATATATTTATATATCTCTATTCGTACCTATATAGGCAGTGACCATCAGCAGCAACTAAATGTATTTGCAACTTCTCCTGCGACAGAACCTCATTCAACTGGTCCCACTCGATTCGGCCGAGCTTCGGACAACCTGCAGCAATAGTAAGACACCAATCCCCCACCCCAATAATAACATCAGCAACAGCAGCAACACTCGCCACAGTAGGATGAAATATAGAGTATTATATCACAAGAACGACTTGCGCAAGTAAGAAGAACAGTAGAAGCACCAATGAAAACGCAGTTGAAAATACATCAGCAACAATACCAGCAGAGCACCACCACCACCACCAACAGCAGCAGCAGCTACAGCAGACGCGACATCAACAACAACAGCAGCAGCAGCAGCGCTATTAACACCAACAGCATCAGCAGCGACAACAAGAGCAACAGCGTCAGCATCGATAACAACAGCAACAGCAGCAGCAGCGACATCAACAGCAACAGCAATAACAACAGCAACGGCAGCACGAACAATCGAGAGAGAGTTTACAAGAGAGAGAGAGAGATGCAAGGAGCGAGAAAGAAACGCGACAATTGTGCCTATATGTATATATACGTACTCACAATATATACATACTCGCAATGCATACCTACTCACAATGTATACATAATCACAATCGTTCTCTGTCTGTCTGTCTTTCTCCGGGTATGTCTTAATGTATATATATGTATATATATATGTATATGCGTACATCAAGAGAAGAGTAGCATCTTTTTTAAAGGGACATGCGAAAAAGAAAGAAAGGAAACACCACAGAAGAACTGACACTCGTAATTTAGAGTAAATGCATACATCGTCTCAATCACTGTATACAGCACATATGTATCATTGGAGAAGTCTATAAACATATGTGTACATATCAGAAACAAGACTCGTCTGTATATACATACAATAATGCATATTTATACATATATATATGTACGTATACATATATCGAATGTAGAGAACAGAAAAGGGAAAACAGAGATCGAGAAAGAGAGAGAGAGAGAGAGAGAAATACAGGCATACATATATATATCTCTGCATACATATACATACATATATATAGTATATGTATATAAATACATGTATATGTACTAGAGAGAGCCAGCAGAAATTATATTGATGGTAGACATAGTAGAAAGCCTCTCAGAAGTGTCTCCAGCATCCCTCTCCGCATAGTATTCATATGCATATACATGTGTATTGTTATAGATATAGACGAGTATGAAGAAGAGAGGGTGACTGACAGAAAGAAACATAAAGATATGTGTATATATAATTTATATATATCTTTATACGTATACACAGAAAGAATTTCAAATCAAAGATATGTGTGTATATATAATTTATATGTATCTTTATACGTATACACAGAAAGAATATCAAAGATATGTGTGTATATATAATTTATATATATCTTTATACGTATACACAGAAAGAATTTCAAATCAAAGATATGTGTGTATATATAATTTATATATGTATCTTTATACGTATACACAGAAAGAATATCAAATCAAAGATATGTGTGTATATATAATTTATATATATATATATCTTTATACGTATACACAGAAAGAATATCAAATCAAAGATATGTGTGTATATATAATTTATACATGTATCTTTATACGTATACACAGAAAGAATATCAAAGATATGTGTGTATATATAATTTATATATATCTTTATACGTATACACAGAAAGAATATCAAATCAAAGATATGTGTGTATATATAATTTATATATGTATCTTTATACGTATACAC
Source organism: Ochotona princeps (assembly GCF_030435755.1). Taxonomy (NCBI): domain Eukaryota; kingdom Metazoa; phylum Chordata; class Mammalia; order Lagomorpha; family Ochotonidae; genus Ochotona; species Ochotona princeps. The sequence goes on along the minus strand of NW_026696865.1, from coordinate 3,952 downwards.
AGAAAGAATATCAAAGATATGTGTGTATATATAATTTATATATATATCTTTATACGTATACACAGAAAGAATATCATATCAAAGATATGTGTGTATATATAATTTATATTTATCTTTAGGTATACACAGAAAGAATATCAAATCAAACAGGCCACGAGCACATTAGAAGTAGTGTATATATATATATATATATGTCCCTCATGTCTGCATACATAAAGTATAATTATATGTACATATGTACCCATGATGGTTATTACATATATATATATATATATATATATATACATATTTTATACACTGGTTACTATATATACATATATTTACGTATATATAAATAATACTGATATATATATATGTCTGTAACTACATATATATATATATATTATCGGCAATTACATATATATTGATATATTGGTTATTATATATATATATATATGGGTAAGTATGTGTATACAAATACACTGGTAGTGATTTATAAACACACATAAGTATCTAAAAACATATTTGGTACTTACCTATATGTATGTTCGTACTGACATACGTAGATACATTTATACTGTGGTAATCAAACATAAATATATATATGTATATATGTATAAGCTGGTAAATATATATTCTTCTATAAGAGATTGATAGAGTCAAAGAGAGATAGAGAAATATATCTAGAGAGAGAGAGACAGAAAGAGAGAGAGCTACCAAATTGATAAGGCGGCGTACAAATCAGAAAACATCTACATACTATCAAGCATCCTTGAATTAATTCTGTATACGTATATATATGTGTTTTTAACGTACTTTCTGATTGTCTTTGTATCTCGGCCTCCTCTGCTGCAGCAGCAGCTTTTTTTCTTCTCCCTTCGTCTCTGCGCACGTGTTGGCGCAAGGCCGATCTTCCCCGTGTTCCCGTCTCTCTTATAAAAAGTGAAGGACGCCAACTGTTCTTCGAGTGTGTCTGGAATAGAATTCATCAGAAATATTTTGAAACGATGCAGAACAACAGCAATAGCACCAGCGATAACAAAGGCAGCAATAATAGCAGCAGCAGTGGTAACAGCGGCAGCACAAACGGCAGCGCAGCAGCAACGACAACTGCAACTCCAACTTTGCAGCAATAGCAACACCAGCAAAGCCACCTGCAGCACTACACTCATATATACAACACCATTAGCCACATATGCAAGCGCTGCTTAAAAAGAGAAATCACCAGCAGCAACACCAGCAGCAGCAGCAAGAGAAGCACCAGCAGCACACACAACTAGCACCACCCCTGATGCAGCACCACAATGGTAGTAGCACACGCTACGTACGTATATGTACTTGTATATATACACCTGTATATACATTTGAATACATGCAACGGGAATTGCTTTTCAACTATGTAATTATCTAGAATGCTTGCTTGCATGCATTCAAATATAAGTGCGCAAGAAAATGCTCTCTTATCAGATATGAATTCTCTTTCACATATATATAGATATATATATATGTGATCTATAAACAATAAACACTGCGAATGTCCACGTTTGCTTGTACGTGTATGTATATCGATACATAGACATATATATATATATATGTTGAAGAACAGCAATAGTGTGATACAATCTGTAAGGAAGAAGTGTTGTTGCATACGTACACATATTTGTATACACATACATGCACACACATATACGTATATATATATATATATCAGCAGTAGTTCAGTATGACGAGTGACTCTGTGTATGGGTCTGTGTATATATATATGTATATATATATATATGCAGTGACAGCGCTAGTGTAATGTAAGTACCAGTTTTTGATATGTACACATCCATATATATATATAAATAGGACTATAAATATATAGGTATAAATATGTATATGTATACATATATAAAATTTTACACATATATATACATATATCAACATAATGAGAGTACTTCGTATACATATAACAGCAACAGTGGATATAGTGATTAACGAATCGGTATACCCCTTCTGTTTTTTTATGTATTTACACAGATATACATATATATATACATATATATATATATACTCACATATTCACATTAGGAGTGATGGCACAGTAGAATAACACTGAGGCTATATATATGTGTGCATTTACATATAACCACAGCGGTAGGAAATTGGTGCAAGTGTCGTGATTGTATATGTAAGTATAATTGCAGCAGAAGTATACAAAATAGGTCACTCTACATATATATATATTATATATACACATATACAAATATATTCCAGTCATGGTGTGCATATGTACGTATATATATACATATATATATATATATATATGGAGAGAGAGAGTGAGAGAGGGAAAGAGAAGTAGACCAGTAATATGGCGTAGTGGGTCAGAATATATGTATACGTAGTGCAGTCACTGCACATACACAAATATATATATATATATATATATATATATATATGTACACGTATAAAGAACAAGGGAATGATATTAGTGTTTCAAGCAATACATATGTATATATATATATACACATATCGGAAACAATGGATGGACAGAGTGTGTCAGGCAATATCCATATATACATGTATATGTATATATATGTATACATATGTTGAGGAAGGGAATGACATAGTGTTTCAAGCAATATATATGTATATATATACACATATCGAGAACAATGGATAGACAGAGTGTGTCAGTCAATATACGTATATACATATATATATATTTTGAGGAAGGGTATGATGTAGTGTCAGGCAACATGTATATATATATATACATACATATCAGGAACATAGGAATTATATAGTGTGCTAAGATATATATATATATGCATTTGCAGCGATTGAGTGTGTATATATACAGAAATACAATACTACTTTTGTACGCCAGTATACACTGCTGTTGTGCGTGCGTGTGTACGTGTGTGTCTACACATATATACATATATATATATCAGCAATCGTACAACGTTATTCGTCAGCGTATAAACTAGTTATCGTGAGCGTGTAGGCATGTGTCTGTGTTCGACATGAGAAGCATTATAGTATAGAGCACGCCAGTATATAGCCCTGTAGTTATATATGTGTGTCTGTGTGTGTATGTACGTGCATACGTGACAGCAGTCATGCAAATATGGAATGGGTCAGTATTCACTCTTAATGTAGTGCATGTGTGTTCAGGAGCGGCTTTTTAAAAGACAGTGAATGTGCGCGTGCGTGTGTATGTATGTTGGTGTGTGTGTGTAGGTATGTATGTGGACCTGCGTGTTTATGTAGGTGGCCGTGTGTACGTATGTATGTATGTGTGCGTGTGTGTGTATGTGCGTGTGTGTGTACGTGCAAGTGTACTTGAAGTATTTTGTTTCTCTGTAGCGACCTCTTAATTCTTCTCTTTTGCGTGAAGCTCAGAGCTCCTCTTTGTAAAGGCTCCTGCTCCGTCTGCTGCTGCTGCTATCGCTGCTACTGCTACTGCTGACGCTACTGCTACTGCTGTTACTGCTACTGCTGCTACTGCTACTGCTGCTACTGCTACTGCTGCTACTGCTGCTACTGCTACTGCTGCTACTGCTGCTGCTGCTGTTACCACTGCTGCTGCTACTGTGACAGTAAGAAGTGACTTGCTGTCGAGCGTCTTCGTAAATCAGGCTCTGCTGCTAGTGCTGCTACTGCTACTGCTACTGCTGCTGCTACTGCTACTGCTGCTGTTACTACTGCTGCTGCTACTGCGACAGTAAGAAGTGACTAGCTGTCGAGCTTCTTTGTAAATCGGATGTTGCTGCTACTGCTGTTGCTGCTGCTGTTACTACTGCTGCTGCTACTGCGACAGTAAGAAGTGACTAGCTGTCGAGCTTCTTTGTAAATCGGATGTTGCTGCTACTGCTGTTGCTGCTGCTGTTACTACTGCTGCTGCTACTGCGACAGTAAGCTACTGCTACTGCTACTGCTGCTCCTGCTACTGCTACTGCTGCTGCTGCTGTTACTACTGCTGCTG
>NW_026696864.1:0-32239 GCF_030435755.1 Ochotona princeps | reverse complement strand
GAAACTCAGTTTTCACACTCTATGCTTAGTGCCCTTTGAGTGCATTATCTAGGAAAGAACCTGGTAGAGCATCCCACACAAACGAATGCTCCACATGCGGGTTTCACATGCCACCAACTCCACATTCACAGGCAACTTCAGCGCCACAGCCGTTTTCAGATAGCCCTCAATGCAAAGGCTCTAGACGCAAATATTGGTGTGAGAGCTAATTCAATCAAGGAAACACTGCATGTTGGTGAAGGGCATATTGAAGAATGATCAGCCGAGTGGTTCTTGTGGGAGAACAACTCCATTTGGCTCACTAACTTCACACACCATCAGGCTTCCAAGCAGCTCTCAAGGAAACTCAGTTTTCACACTCTATGCTTAGTGCCCTTTGTATGGCTAGGACTGAAATGAACCTGGTAGAGCATCCCACACAAACGAATGCTCCACATGCGGGTTTCACATGCCACCAACTCCACATTCACAGGCAACTTCAGCGCCACAGCCGTTTTCAGATAGCCCTCAATGCAAAGGCTCTAGACGCAAATATTGGTGTGAGAGCTAATTCAATCAAGGAAACACTGCATGTTGGTGAAGGGCATATTGAAGAAGGATCAGCCGAGTGGTTCTTGTGGGAGAACAACTCCATTTGGCTCACTAACTTCACACACCATCAGGCTTCCAAGCAGCTCTCAAGGAAACTCAGTTTTCACACTCTATGCTTAGTGCCCTTTGAGTGCATTATCTAGGAAAGAACCTGGTAGAGCATCCCACACAAACGAATGCTCCACATGCGGGTTTCACATGCCACCAACTCCACATTCACAGGCAACTTCAGCGCCACAGCCGTTTTCAGATAGCCCTCAATGCAAAGGCTCTAGACGCAAATATTGGTGTGAGAGCTAATTCAATCAAGGAAACACTGCATGTTGGTGAAGGGCATATTGAAGAATGATCAGCCGAGTGGTTCTTGTGGGAGAACAACTCCATTTGGCTCACTTACTTCACACACCATCAGGCTTCCAAGCAGCTCTCAAGGAAACTCAGTTTTCACACTCTATGCTTAGTGCCCTTTGTATGGCTAGGACTGAAATGAACCTGGTAGAGCATCCCACACAAACGAATGCTCCACATGCGGGTTTCACATGCCACCAACTCCACATTCACAGGCAACTTCAGCGCCACAGCCGTTTTCAGAAAGCCCTCAATGCAAAGGCTCTAGACGCAAATATTGGTGTGAGAGCTAATTCAATCAAGGAAACACTGCATGTTGGTGAAGGGCATATTGAAGAAGGATCAGCCGAGTGGTTCTTGTGGGAGAACAACTCCATTTGGCTCACTAACTTCACACACCATCAGGCTTCCAAGCAGCTCTCAAGGAAACTCAGTTTTCACACTCTATGCTTCGTGCTCTTTGTGTGCCTAGGACTGAAATGAAGCTTGGTCAGCATCCCACACAAACGAATGCTCCACATGCGGGTTTCACATGCCACCAACTCCACATTCACAGGCAACTTCAGCGCCACAGCCATTTTCAGATAGCCCTCAATGCAAAGGCTCTAGACGCCAATATTGGTGTGAGAGCTAATTCAATCAAGGAAACACTGCATGTTGGTGAAGGGCATATTGAAGAAGGATCAGCCGAGTGGTTCTTGTGGGAGAACAACTCCATTTGGCTCACTAACTTCACACACCATCAGGCTTCCAAGCAGCTCTCAAGGAAACTCAGTTTTCACACTCTATGCTTAGTGCTCTTTGTGTGCCTAGGACTGAAATGAAGCTTGGTCAGCATCCCACACAAACGAATGCTCCACATGCGGGTTTCACATGCCACCAACTCCACATTCACAGGCAACTTCAGCGCCACAGCCGTTTTCAGATAGCCCTCAATGCAAAGGCTCTAGACGCAAATATTGGTGTGAGAGCTAATTCAATCAAGGAAACACTGCATGTTGGTGAAGGGCATATTGAAGAAGGATCAGCCGAGTGGTTCTTGTGGGAGAACAACTCCATTTGGCTCACTAACTTCACACACCATCAGGCTTCCAAGCAGCTCTCAAGGAAACTCAGTTTTCACACTCTATGCTTAGTTCCCTTTGAGTGCATTATCTACGAATGAACCTGGTAGAGGCATCCCACACAAACGAATGCTCCACATGCGGGTTTCACATGCCACCAACTCCACATTCACAGGCAACTTCAGCGCCACAGCCGTTTTCAGATAGCCCTCAATGCAAAGGCTCTAGACGCAAATATTGGTGTGAGAGCTAATTCAATCAAGGAAACACTGCATGTCGGTGAAGGGCATATTGAAGAATGATCAGCCGAGTGGTTCTTGTGGGAGAACAACTCCATTTGGCTCACTAACTTCACACACCATCAGGCTTCCAAGCAGCTCTCAAGGAAACTCAGTTTTCACACTCTATGCTTAGTGCCCTTTGAGTGCATTATCTAGGAATGAACCTGGTAGAGCATCCCACACAAACGAATGCTCCACATGCGGGTTTCACATGCCACAAACTCCACATTCACAGGCAACTTCAGCGCCACAGCCGTTTTCAGATAGCCCTCAATGCAAAGGCTCTAGACGCCAATATTGGTGTGAGAGCTAATTCAATCAAGGAAACACTGCATGTTGGTGAAGGGCATATTGAAGAAGGATCAGCCGAGTGGTTCTTGTGGGAGAACAACTCCATTTGGCTCACTAACTTCACACACCATCAGGCTTCCAAGCAGCTCTCAAGGAAACTCAGTTTTCACACTCTATGCTTAGTGCCCTTTGAGTGCATTATCTAGGAATGAACCTGGTAGAGCATCCCACACAAACGAATGCTCCACATGCGGGTTTCACATGCCACCAACTCCACATTCACAGGCAACTTCAGCGCCACAGCCGTTTTCAGATAGCCCTCAATGCAAAGGCTCTAGACGCAAATATTGGTGTGAGAGCTAATTCAATCAAGAAAACACTGCATGTTGATGAAGGGCATATTGAAGAAGGATCAGCTGAGTGGTTCTTGTGGGAGAACAACTCCATTTGGCTCACTAACTTCACACACCATCAGGCTTCCAAGCAGCTCTCAAGGAAACTCAGTTTTCACACTCTATGCTTAGTGCTCTTTCTGTGCTTAGGACTGAAACGAAGCTTGGTCATCATCCCACACAAACGAATGCTCCACATGCGGGTTTCACATGCCACCAACTCCACATTCACAGGCAACTTCAGCGCCACAGCCGTTTTCAGATAGCCCTCAATGCAAAGGCTCTAGACGCAAATATTGGTGTGAGAGCTAATTCAATCAAGGAAACACTGCATGTTGGTGAAGGGCATATTGAAGAATGATCAGCCGAGTGGTTCTTGTGGGAGAACAACTCCATTTGGCTCACTATCTTCACACACCATCAGGCTTCCAAGCAGCTCTCAAGGAAACTCAGTTTTCACACTCTATGCTTAGTGCCCTTTGAGTGCATTATCTAGGAATGAACCTGGTAGAGCATCCCACACAAACGAATGCTCCACATGCGGGTTTCACATGCCACCAACTCCACATTCACAGGCAACTTCAGCGCCACAGCCGTTTTCAGATAGCCCTCAATGCAAAGGCTCTAGACGCAAATATTGGTGTGAGAGCTAATTCAATCAAGGAAACACTTAATGTTGGTGAAGGGCATATTGAAGAAGGACCAGCCGAGTGGTTCTTGTGGGAGAACAACTCCATTTGGCTCACTAACTTCACACACCATCAGGCTTCCAAGCAGCTCTCAAGGAAACTCAGTTTTCACACTCTATGTTTAGTGCCCTTTGAGTGCATTATCTAGGAATGAACCTGGTAGAGCATCCCACACAAACGAATGCTCCACATGCGGGTTTCACATGCCACCAACTCCACATTCACAGGCAACTTCAGCGCCACAGCCGTTTTCAGATAGCCCTCAATGCAAAGGCTCTAGACGCAAATATTGCTGTGAGAGCTAATTCAATCAAGGAAACACTGCATGTTGATGAAGGGCATATTGAAGAAGGATCAGCCGAGTGGTTCTTGTGGGAGAACAACTCCATTTGGCTCACTAACTTCACACACCATCAGGCTTCCAAGCAGCTCTCAAGGAAACTCAGTTTTCACACTCTATGCTTAGTGCCCTTTGTATGGCTAGGACTGAAATGAACCTGGTAGAGCATCCCACACAAACGAATGCTCCACATGCGGGTTTCACATGCCACCAACTCCACATTCACAGGCAACTTCAGCGCCACAGCCGTTTTCAGATAGCCCTCAATGCAAAGGCTCTAGACGCAAATATTGGTGTGAGAGCTAATTCAATCAAGGAAACACTGCATGTTGGTGAAGGGCATATTGAAGAAGGATCAGCCGAGTGGTTCTTGTGGGAGAACAACTCCATTTGGCTCACTAACTTCACACACCATCAGGCTTCCAAGCAGCTCTCAAGGAAACTCAGTTTTCACACTCTATGCTTAGTGCCCTTTGTATGGCTAGGACTGAAATGAACCTGGTAGAGCATCCCACACAAACGAATGCTCCACATGCGGGTTTCACATGCCACCAACTCCACATTCACAGGCAACTTCAGCGCCACAGCCGTTTTCAGATAGCCCTCAATGCAAAGGCTCTAGACGCAAATATTGGTGTGAGAGCTAATTCAATCAAGGAAACACTGCATGTTGGTGAAGGGCATATTGAAGAAGGATCAGCCGAGTGGTTCTTGTGGGAGAACAACTCCATTTGGCTCACTAACTTCACACACCATCAGGCTTCCAAGCAGCTCTCAAGGAAACTCAGTTTTCACACTCTATGCTTAGTGCACTTTGTATGGCTAGGACTGAAATGAACCTGGTAGAGCATCCCACACAAACGAATGCTCCACATGCGGGTTTCACATGCCACCAACTCCACATTCACAGGCAACTTCAGCGCCACAGCCGTTTTCAGATAGCCCTCAATGCAAAGGCTCTAGACGCAAATATTGGTGTGAGAGCTAATTCAATCAAGGAAACACTGCATGTTGGTGAAGGGCATATTGAAGAAGGATCAGCCGAGTGGTTCTTGTGAGAGAACAACTCCATTTGGCTCACTAACTTCACACACTATCAGGCTTCCAAGCAGCTCTCAAGGAAACTCAGTTTTCACACTCTATGCTTAGTGCCCTTTGTATGGCTAGGACTGAAATGAACCTGGTAGAGCATCCCACACAAACGAATGCTCCACATGCGGGTTTCACATGCCACCAACTCCACATTCACAGGCAACTTCAGCGCCACAGCCGTTTTCAGATAGCCCTCAATGCAAAGGCTCTAGACGCCAATATTGGTGTGAGAGCTAATTCAATCAAGGAAACACTGCATGTTGGTGAAGGGCATATTGAAGAAGGATCAGCCGAGTGGTTCTTGTGAGAGAACAACTCCATTTGGCTCACTAACTTCACACACCATCAGGCTTCCAAGCAGCTCTCAAGGAAACTCAGTTTTCACACTCTATGCTTAGTGCCCTTTGTATGGCTAGGACTGAAATGAACCTGGTAGAGCATCCCACACAAACGAATGCTCCACATGCGGGTTTCACATGCCACCAACTCCACATTCACAGGCAACTTCAGCGCCACAGCCGTTTTCAGATAGCCCTCAATGCAAAGGCTCTAGACGCAAATATTGCTGTGAGAGCTAATTCAATCAAGGAAACACTGCATGTTGATGAAGGGCATATTGAAGAAGGATCAGCCGAGTGGTTCTTGTGGGAGAACAACTCCATTTGGCTCACTAACTTCACACACCATCAGGCTTCCAAGCAGCTCTCAAGGAAACTCAGTTTCCACACTCTATGCTTAGTGCCCTTTGTATGGCTAGGACTGAAATGAACCTGGTAAAGCATCCCACACAAACGAATGCTCCACATGCGGGTTTCACATGCCACCAACTCCACATTCACAGGCAACTTCAGCGCCACAGCCGTTTTCAGATAGCCCTCAATGCAAAGGCTCTAGACGCAAATATTGGTGTGAGAGCTAATTCAATCAAGGAAACACTGCATGTTGGTGAAGGGCATATTGAAGAAGGATCAGTCGAGTGGTTCTTGTGGGAGAACAACTCCATTTGGCTCACTAACTTCACACACCATCAGGCTTCCAAGCAGCTCTCAAGGAAACTCAGTTTTCACACTCTATGCTAAGTGCCCTTTGAGTGCATTATCTAGGAATGAACCTGGTAGAGCATCCCACACAAACGAATGCTCCACATGCGGGTTTCACATGCCACCAACTCCACATTCACAGGCAACTTCAGCGCCACAGCCGTTTTCAGATAGCCCTCAATGCAAAGGCTCTAGACGCAAATATTGGTGTGAGAGCTAATTCAATCAAGGAAACACTGCATGTTGGTGAAGGGCATATTGAAGAAGGATCAGCCCAGTGGTTCTTGTGGGAGAACAACTCCATTTGGCTCACTAACTTCACACACCATCAGGCTTCCAAGCAGCTCTCAAGGAAACTCAGTTTTCACACTCTATGCTTAGTGCTCTTTGTGTGCTTAGGACTGAAATGAAGCTTGGTCAGCATCCCACACAAACGAATGCTCCACATGCGGGTTTCACATGCCACCAACTCCACATTCACAGGCAACTTCAGCGCCACAGCCATTTTCAGATAGCCCTCAATGCAATGGCTCTAGACGCAAATATTGGTGTGAGAGCTAATTCAATCAAGGAAACACTGCATGTTGGTGAAGAGCATATTGAAGAAGGATCAGCCGAGTGGTTCTTGTGGGAGAACAACTCCATTTGGCTCACTAACTTCACACACCATCAGGCTTCCAAGCAGCTCTCAAGGAAACTCAGTTTTCACACTCTATGCTTAGTGCCCTTTGTATGGCTAGGACTGAAATGAACCTGGTAGAGCATTCCACACAAACGAATGCTCCACATGCGGGTTTCACATGCCACCAACTCCACATTCACAGGCAACTTCAGCGCCACAGCCGTTTTCAGATAGCCCTCAATGCAAAGGCTCTAGACGCAAATATTGGTGTGAGAGCTAATTCAATCAAGGAAAACACTGCATGTTGATGAAGGGCATATTGAAGAAGGATCAGTCCAGTGGTTCTTGTGGGAGAACAACTCCATTTGGCTCACTAACTTCACACACCATCAGGCTTCCAAGCAGCTCTCAAGGAAACTCAGTTTTCACACTCTATGCTTAGTGCCCTTTGTGTGCCTGGGACTGAAATGAAACTAGTAAAGCATCCCACACAAACGAATGCTCCACATGCGGGTTTCACATGCCACCAACTCCACATTCACAGGCAACTTCAGCGCCACAGCCGTTTTCAGATAGCCCTCAATGCAAAGGCTCTAGACGCAAATATTGGTGTGAGAGCTAATTCAATCAAGGAAACACTGCATGTTGGTGAAGGGCATATTGAAGAAGGATCAGCCCAGTGGTTCTTGTGGGAGAACAACTCCATTTGGCTCACTAACTTCACACACCATCAGGCTTCCAAGCAGCTCTCAAGGAAACTCAGTTTTCACACTCTATGCTTAGTGCTCTTTGTGTGCTTAGGACTGAAATGAAGCTTGGTCAGCATCCCACACAAACGAATGCTCCACATGCGGGTTTCACATGCCACCAACTCCACATTCACAGGCAACTTCAGCGCCACAGCCGTTTTCAGATAGCCCTCAATGCAAAGGCTCTAGATGCAAATATTGGTGTGAGAGCTAATTCAATCAAGGAAACACTGCATGTTGGTGAAGAGCATATTGAAGAAGGATCAGCCGAGTGGTTCTTGTGGGAGAACAACTCCATTTGGCTCACTAACTTCACACACCATCAGGCTTCCAAGCAGCTCTCAAGGAAACTCAGTTTTCACACTCTATGCTTAGTGCCCTTTGAGTGCATTATCTAGGAATGAACCTGGTAGAGCATCCCACACAAACGAATGCTCCACATGCGGGTTTCACATGCCACCAACTCCACATTCACAGGCAACTTCAGCGCCACAGCCGTTTTCAGATAGCCCTCAATGCAAAGGCTGTAAACGCAAATATTGGTGTGAGAGCTAATTCAATCAAGGAAACACTGCATGTTGGTGAAGGGCATATTGAAGAAGGATCAGCCGAGTGGTTCTTGTGGGAGAACAACTCCATTTGGCTCACTAACTTCACACACCATCAGGCTTCCAAGCAGCTCTCAAGGAAACTCAGTTTTCACACTCTATGCTTAGTGCCCTTTGAGTGCATTATCTAGGAATGAACCTGGTAGAGCATCCCACACAAACGAATGCTCCACATGCGGGTTTCACATGCCACCAACTCCACATTCACAGGCAACTTCCAGCGCCACAGCCGTTTTCAGATAGCCCTCAATGCAAAGGCTCTAGACGCAAATATCGGTGTGAGAGCTAATTCAATCAAGGAAACAATTCATGTTGGTGAAGAGCATATTGAAGAAGGATCAGCCGAGTGGTTCTTGTGGGAGAACAAACTCCATTTGGCTCACTAACTTCACACACCATCAGGCTTCCAAGCAGCTCTCAAGGAAACTCAGTTTTCACACTCTATGCTTAGTGCCCTTTGAGTGCATTATCTAGGAATGAACCTGGTAGAGCATCCCACACAAACGAATGCTCCACATGCGGGTTTCACATGCCACCAACTCCACATTCACAGGCAACTTCAGCGCCACAGCCGTTTTCAGATAGCCCTCAATGCAAAGGCTCTAGACGCAAATATTGGTGTGAGAGCTAATTCAATCAAGGAAACACTGCATGTTGGTGAAGGGCATATTGAAGAAGGATCAGAAGAGTGGTTCTTGTGGGAGAACAACTCCATTTGGCTCACTAACTTCACACACCATCAGGCTTCCAAGCAGCTCTCAAGGAAACTCAGTTTTCACACTCTATGCTTAGTGCTCTTTGTGTGCCTAGGACTGAAATGAAGCTTGGTCAGCATCCCACACAAACGAATGCTCCACATGCGGGTTTCACATGCCACCAACTCCACATTCACAGGCAACTTCAGCGCCACAGCCGTTTTCAGATAGCCCTCAATGCAAAGGCTCTAGACGCAAATATTGGTGTGAGAGCTAATTCAATCAAGGAAACACTGCATGTTGGTGAAGGGCATATTGAAGAAGGATCAGCCGAGTGGTTCTTGTGGGAGAACAACTCCATTTGGCTCACTAACTTCACACACCATCAGGCTTCCAAGCAGCTCTCAAGGAAACTCCAGTTTTCACACTCTATGCTTAGTGCCCTTTGTATGGCTAGGACTGAAATGAACCTGGTAGAGCATCCCACACAAACGAATGCTCCACATGCGGGTTTCACATGCCACCAACTCCACATTCACAGGCAACTTCAGCGCCACAGCCGTTTTCAGATAGCCCTCAATGCAAAGGCTCTAGACGCAAATATTGGTGTGAGAGCTAATTCAATCAAGGAAACACTGCATGTTGGTGAAGGGCATATTGAAGAAGGATCAGCCGAGTGGTTCTTGTGAGAGAACAACTCCATTTGGCTCACAAACCTCACACACCATCAGGCTTCCAAGCAGCTCTCAAGGAAACTCAGTTTTCACACTCTATGCTTAGTGCCCTTTGTATGGCTAGGACTGAAATGAACCTGGTAGAGCATTCCACACAAACGAATGCTCCACATGCGGGTTTCACATGCCACCAACTCCACATTCACAGGCAACTTCAGCGCCACAGCCGTTTTCAGATAGCCCTCAATGCAAAGGCTCTAGACGCAAATATTGGTGTGAGAGCTAATTCAATCAAGGAAACACTGCATGTTGGTGAAGGGCATATTGAAGAAGGATCAGCCCAGTGGTTCTTGTGGGAGAACAACTCCATTTGGCTCACTAACTTCACACACCATCAGGCTTCCAAGCAGCTCTCAAGGAAACTCAGTTTTCACACTCTATGCTTAGTGCCCTTTGTATGGCTAGGACTGAAATGAAACTGGTAAAGCATCCCACACAAACGAATGCTCCACATGCGGGTTTCACATGCCACCAACTCCACATTCACAGGCAACTTCAGCGCCACAGCCGTTTTCAGATAGCCCTCAATGCAAAGGCTCTAGACGCAAATATTGCTGTGAGAGCTAATTCAATCAAGGAAACACTGCATGTTGATGAAGGGCATATTGAAGAAGGATCAGTCCAGTGGTTCTTGTGGGAGAACAACTCCATTTGGCTCACTAACTTCACACACCATCAGGCTTCCAAGCAGCTCTCAAGGAAACTCAGTTTTCACACTCTATGCTTAGTGCCCTTTGTGTGCCTGGGACTGAAATGAAACTAGTAAAGCATCCCACACAAACGAATGCTCCACATGCGGGTTTCACATGCCACCAACTCCACATTCACAGGAAACTTCAGCGCCACAGCCGTTTTCAGATAGCCCTCAATGCAAAGGCTCTAGACGCAAATATTGGTGTGAGAGCTAATTCAATCAAGGAAACACTGCATGTTGGTGAAGGGCATATTGAAGAAGGATCAGCCCAGTGGTTCTTGTGGGAGAACAACTCCATTTGGCTCACTAACTTCACACACCATCAGGCTTCCAAGCAGCTCTCAAGGAAACTCAGTTTTCACACTCTATGCTTAGTGCCCTTTGAGTGCATTATCTAGGAATGAACCTGGTAGAGCATCCCACACAAACGAATGCTCCACATGCGGGTTTCACATGCCACCAACTCCACATTCACAGGCAACTTCAGCGCCACAGCCGTTTTCAGATAGCCCTCAATGCAAAGGCTCTAGATGCAAATATTGGTGTGAGAGCTAATTCAATCAAGGAAACACTGCATGTTGGTGAAGAGCATATTGAAGAAGGATCAGCCGAGTGGTTCTTGTGGGAGAACAACTCCATTTGGCTCACTAACTTCACACACCATCAGGCTTCCAAGCAGCTCTCAAGGAAACTCAGTTTTCACACTCTATGCTTAGTGCCCTTTGAGTGCATTATCTAGGAATGAACCTGGTAGAGCATCCCACACAAACGAATGCTCCACATGCGGGTTTCACATGCCACCAACTCCACATTCACAGGCAACTTCAGCGCCACAGCCGTTTTCAGATAGCCCTCAATGCAAAGGCTGTAAACGCAAATATTGGTGTGAGAGCTAATTCAATCAAGGAAACACTGCATGTTGGTGAAGGGCATATTGAAGAAGGATCAGCCGAGTGGTTCTTGTGGGAGAACAACTCCATTTGGCTCACTAACTTCACACACCATCAGGCTTCCAAGCAGCTCTCAAGGAAACTCAGTTTTCACACTCTATGCTTAGTGCCCTTTGAGTGCATTATCTAGGAATGAACCTGGTAGAGCATCCCACACAAACGAATGCTCCACATGCGGGTTTCACATGCCACCAACTCCACATTCACAGGCAACTTCAGCGCCACAGCCGTTTTCAGATAGCCCTCAATGCAAAGGCTCTAGACGCAAATATCGGTGTGAGAGCTAATTCAATCAAGGAAACAATTCATGTTGGTGAAGAGCATATTGAAGAAGGATCAGCCGAGTGGTTCTTGTGGAGAACAACTCCATTTGGCTCACTAACTTCACACACCATCAGGCTTCCAAGCAGCTCTCAAGGAAACTCAGTTTTCACACTCTATGCTTAGTGCCCTTTGAGTGCATTATCTAGGAATGAACCTGGTAGAGCATCCCACACAAACGAATGCTCCACATGCGGGTTTCACATGCCACCAACTCCACATTCACAGGCAACTTCAGCGCCACAGCCGTTTTCAGATAGCCCTCAATGCAAAGGCTCTAGACGCAAATATTGGTGTGAGAGCTAATTCAATCAAGGAAACACTGCATGTTGGTGAAGGGCATATTGAAGAAGGATCAGAAGAGTGGTTCTTGTGGGAGAACAACTCCATTTGGCTCACTAACTTCACACACCATCAGGCTTCCAAGCAGCTCTCAAGGAAACTCAGTTTTCACACTCTATGCTTAGTGCTCTTTGTGTGCCTAGGACTGAAATGAAGCTTGGTCAGCATCACACACAAACGAATGCTCCACATGCGGGTTTCACATGCCACCAACTCCACATTCACAGGCAACTTCAGCGCCACAGCCGTTTTCAGATAGCCCTCAATGCAAAGGCTCTAGACGCAAATATTGGTGTGAGAGCTAATTCAATCAAGGAAACACTGCATGTTGGTGAAGGGCATATTGAAGAAGGATCAGCCGAGTGGTTCTTGTGGGAGAACAACTCCATTTGGCTCACTAACTTCACACACCATCAGGCTTCCAAGCAGCTCTCAAGGAAACTCAGTTTTCACACTCTATGCTTAGTGCCCTTTGTATGGCTAGGACTGAAATGAACCTGGTAGAGCATCCCACACAAACGAATGCTCCACATGCGGGTTTCACATGCCACCAACTCCACATTCACAGGCAACTTCAGCGCCACAGCCGTTTTCAGATAGCCCTCAATGCAAAGGCTCTAGACGCAAATATTGGTGTGAGAGCTAATTCAATCAAGGAAACACTGCATGTTGGTGAAGGGCATATTGAAGAAGGATCAGCCGAGTGGTTCTTGTGAGAGAACAACTCCATTTGGCTCACAAACCTCACACACCATCAGGCTTCCAAGCAGCTCTCAAGGAAACTCAGTTTTCACACTCTATGCTTAGTGCCCTTTGTATGGCTAGGACTGAAATGAACCTGGTAGAGCATTCCACACAAACGAATGCTCCACATGCGGGTTTCACATGCCACCAACTCCACATTCACAGGCAACTTCAGCGCCACAGCCGTTTTCAGATAGCCCTCAATGCAAAGGCTCTAGACGCAAATATTGGTGTGAGAGCTAATTCAATCAAGGAAACACTGCATGTTGGTGAAGGGCATATTGAAGAAGGATCAGCCCAGTGGTTCTTGTGGGAGAACAACTCCATTTGGCTCACTAACTTCACACACCATCAGGCTTCCAAGCAGCTCTCAAGGAAACTCAGTTTTCACACTCTATGCTTAGTGCCCTTTGTATGGCTAGGACTGAAATGAAACTGGTAAAGCATCCCACACAAACGAATGCTCCACATGCGGGTTTCACATGCCACCAACTCCACATTCACAGGCAACTTCAGCGCCACAGCCGTTTTCAGATAGCCCTCAATGCAAAGGCTCTAGACGCAAATATTGGTGTGAGAGCTAATTCAATCAAGGAAACACTGCATGTTGGTGAAGGGCATATTGAAGAAGGATCAGCCGAGTGGTTCTTGTGGGAGAACAACTCCATTTGGCTCCCTAACTTCACACACCATCAGGCTTCCAAGCAGCTCTCAAGGAAACTCAGTTTTCACACTCTATGCTTAGTGCCCTTTGTGTGCTTAGGACTGAAATGAAGCTTGGTCAGCATCCCACACAAACGAATGCTCCACATGCGGGTTTCACATGCCACCAACTCCACATTCACAGGCAACTTCAGCGCCACAGCCGTTTTCAGATAACCCTCAATGCAAAGGCTCTAGACGCAAATATTGGTGTGAGAGTTAATTCAATCAAGGAAACACTGCATGTTGGTGAAGAGCATATTGAAGAAGGATCAGCTGAGTGGTTCTTGTGGGAGAACAACTCCATTTGGCTCACTAACTTCACACACCATCAGGCTTCCAAGCAGCTCTCAAGGAAACTCAGTTTTCACACTCTATGCTTAGTGCCCTTTGAGTGCATTATCTAGGAATGAACCTGGTAGAGCATCCCACACAAACGAATGCTCCACATGCGGGTTTCACATGCCACCAACTCCACATTCACAGGCAACTTCAGCGCCACAGCCGTTTTCAGATAGCCCTCAATGCAAAGGCTGTAAACGCAAATATTGGTGTGAGAGCTAATTCAATCAAGGAAACACTGCATGTTGGTGAAGGGCATATTGAAGAAGGATCAGCCGAGTGGTTCTTGTGGGAGAACAACTCCATTTGGCTCACTAACTTCACACACCATCAGGCTTCCAAGCAGCTCTCAAGGAAACTCAGTTTTCACATTCTTTGCTTAGTGCCCTTTGAGTGCATTATCTAGGAATGAACCTGGTAGAGCATCCCACACAAACGAATGCTCCACATGCGGGTTTCACATGCCACCAACTCCACATTCACAGGCAACTTCAGCGCCACAGCCGTTTTCAGATAGCCCTCAATGCAAAGGCTCTAGACGCAAATATTGGTGTGAGAGCTAATTCAATCAAGGAAACACTGCATGTTGGTGAAGGGCATATTGAAGAAGGATCAGCCGAGTGGTTCTTGTGGGAGAACAACTCCATTTGGCTCACTAACTTCACACACCATCAGGCTTCCAAGCAGCTCTCAAGGAAACTCAGTTTTCACACTCTATGCTTAGTGCTCTTTGTGTGCCTAGGACTGAAATGAAGCTTGGTAGAGCATCCCACACAAACGAATGCTCCACATGCGGGTTTCACATGCCACCAACTCCACATTCACAGGTCACTTCAGCACCACAGCCGTTTTCAGATAGCCCTCAATGCAAAGGCTCTAGACGCAAATATTGGTGTGAGAGCTAATTCAATCAAGGAAACACTGCATGTTGGTGAAGGGCATATTGAAGAAGGATCAGCCGAGTGGTTCTTGTGGGAGAACAACTCCATTTGGCTCACTAACTTCACACACCATCAGGCTTCCAAGCAGCTCTCAAGGAAACTCAGTTTTCACACTCTATGCTTAGTGCTCTTTGTGTGCTTAGGACTGAAATGAAGCTTGGTCAGCATCGCACACAAACGAATGCTCCACATGCGGGTTTCACATGCCACCAACTCCATATTCACAGGCAACTTCAGCGCCACAGCCGTTTTCAGATAGCCCTCAATGCAAAGGCTCTAGACGCAAATATTGGTGTGAGAGCTAATTCAATCAAGGAAACACTGCATGTGGGTGAAGGGCATATTGAAGAAGGATCAGCCGAGTGGTTCTTGTGGGAGAACAACTCCATTTGGCTCACTAACTTCACACACCATCAGGCTTCCAAGCAGCTGTCAAGGAAACTCAGTTTTCACACTCTATGCTTAGTGCCCTTTGAGTGCATTATCTAGGAATGAACCTGGTAGAGCATCCCACACAAACGAATGCTCCACATGCGGGTTTCACATGCCACCAACTCCACATTCACAGGCAACTTCAGCGCCACAGCCGTTTTCAGATAGCCCTCAATGCAAAGGCTCTAGACGCAAATATTGGTGTGAGAGCTAATTCAATCAAGGAAACACTGCATGTTGGTGAAGGGCATATTGAAGAAGGATCAGCCGAGTGGTTCTTGTGGGAGAACAACTCCATTTGGCTCCCTAACTTCACACACCATCAGGCTTCCAAGCAGCTTTCAAGGAAACTCAGTTTTCACACTCTATGCTTAGTGCTCTTTGTGTGCTTAGGACTGAAATGAAGCTTGGTCAGCATCCCACACAAACGAATGCTCCACATGCGGGTTTCACATGCCACCAACTCCACATTCACAGGCAACTTCAGCGCCACAGCCGTTTTCAGATAACCCTCAATGCAAAGGCTCTAGACGCAAATATTGGTGTGAGAGCTAATTCAATCAAGGAAACACTGCATGTTGGTGAAGGGCATATTGAAGAAGGATCAGCGGAGTGGTTCTTGTGGGAGAACAACTCCATTTGGCTCACTAACTTCACACACCATCAGGCTTCCAAGCAGCTCTCAAGGAAACTCAGTTTTCACACTCTATGCTTAGTGCCCTTTGTATGGCTAGGACTGAAACGAACCTGGTAGAGCATCCCACACAAACGAATGCTCCACATGCGGGTTTCACATGCCACCAACTCCACATTCACAGGCAACTTCAGCGCCACAGCCGTTTTCAGATAGCCCTCAATGCAAAGGCTCTAGACGCAAATATTGGTGTGAGAGCTAATTCAATCAAGGAAACACTGCATGTTGGTGAAGGGCATATTGAAGAAGGATCAGCCGAGTGGTTCTTGTGGGAGAATAACTCCATTTGGCTCACTAACTTCACACACCATCAGGCTTCCAAGCAGCTCTCAAGGAAACTCAGTTTTCACACTCTATGCTTAGTGCCCTTTGAGTGCATTATCTAGGAAAGAACCTGGTAGAGCATCCCACACAAACGAATGCTCCACATGCGGGTTTCACATGCCACCAACTCCACATTCACAGGCAACTTCAGCGCCACAGCCGTTTTCAGATAGCCCTCAATGCAAAGGCTCTAGACGCAAATATTGGTGTGAGAGCTAATTCAATCAAGGAAACGCTGCATGTTGGTGAAGGGCATATTGAAGAAGGATCAGCCGAGTGGTTCTTGTGGGAGAACAACTCCATTTGGCTCCCTAACTTCACACACCATCAGGCTTCCAAGCAGCTCTCAAGGAAACTCAGTTTTCACACTCCATGCTTAGTGCTCTTTGTGTGCTTAGGACTGAAATGAAGCTTGGTCAGCATCGCACACAAACGAATGCTCCACATGCGGGTTTCACATGCCACCAACTCCATATTCACAGGCAACTTCAGCGCCACAGCCGTTTTCAGATAGCCCTCAATGCAAAGGCTCTAGACGCAAATATTGGTGTGAGAGCTAATTCAATCAAGGAAACACTGCATGTTGGTGAAGGGCATATTGAAGAAGGATCAGTCGAGTGGTTCTTGTGGGAGAACAACTCCATTTGGCTCACTAACTTCACACACCATCAGGCTTCCAAGCAGCTCTCAATGAAACTCAGTTTTCACACTCTATGCTTAGTGCCCTTTGAGTGCATTATCTAGGAATGAATCTGGTAGAGCATCCCACACAAACGAATGCTCCACATGCGGGTTTCACATGCCACCAACTCCACATTCACAGGCAACTTCAGCGCCACAGCCGTTTTCAGATAGCCCTCAATGCAAAGGCTCTAGACGCAAATATTGGTGTGAGAGCTAATTCAATCAAGGAAACACTGCATGTTGGTGAAGGGCATATTGAAGAAGGATCAGCCGAGTGGTTCTTGTGGGAGAACAACTCCATTTGGCTCACTAACTTCACACACCATCAGGCTTCCAAGCAGCTCTCAAGGAAACTAAGTTTTCACACTCTATGCTTAGTGCTCTTTGTGTGCTTAGGACTGAAATGAAGCTTGGGCAACATCCCACATAAATGAATGCTCCACATGCGGGTTTCACATGCCACCAACTCCACATTCACAGGCAACTTCAGCGCCACAGCCGTTTTCAGATAGCCCTCAATGCAAAGGCTCTAGACGCAAATATTGGTGTGAGAGCTAATTCAATCAAGGAAACACTGCATGTTGGTGAAGAGCATATTGAAGAAGGATCAGCCGAGTGGTTCTTGTGGGAGAACAACTCCATTTGGCTCACTAACTTCACACACCATCAGGCTTCCAAGCAGCTCTCAAGGAAACTCAGTTTTCACATTCTATGCTTAGTGCCCTTTGAGTGCATTATCTAGGAATGAACCTGGTAGAGCATCCCACACAAACGAATGCTCCACATGCGGGTTTCACATGCCACCAACTCCACATTCACAGGCAACTTCAGCGCCACAGCCGTTTTCAGATAGCCCTCAATGCAAAGGCTCTAGACGCAAATATTGGTGTGAGAGCTAATTCAATCAAGGAAACACTGCATGTTGGTGAAGGGCATATTGAAGAAGGATCAGCCGAGTGGTTCTTGTGGGAGAACAACTCCATTTGGCTCACTAACTTCACACACCATCAGGCTTCCAAGCAGCTCTCAAGGAAACTCAGTTTTCACACTCTATGCTTAGTGCCCTTTGTGTGCCTAGGACTGAAATGAAGCTTGGTCAGCATCCCACACAAACGAATGCTCCACATGCGGGTTTCACATGCCACCAACTCCACATTCACAGGCAACTTCAGCGCCACAGCCGTTTTCAGATAGCCCTCAATGCAAAGGCTCTAGACGCAAATATTGGTGTGAGAGCTAATTCAATCAAGGAAACACTGCATGTTGGTGAAGGGCATATTGAAGAAGGATCAGCCGAGTGGTTCTTGTGGGAGAACAACTCCATTTGGCTCACTCACTTCACACACCATCAGGCTTCCAAGCAGCTCTCAAGGAAACTCAGTTTTCACACTCTATGCTTAGTGCCCTTTGTGTGCCTAGGACTGAAATGAAGCTTGGTCAGCATCCCACACAAACGAATGCTCCACATGCGGGTTTCACATGCCACCAACTCCACATTCACAGGCAACTTCAGCGCCACAGCCGTTTTCAGATAGCCCTCAATGCAAAGGCTCTAGACGCAAATATTGGTGTGAGAGCTAATTCAATCAAGGAAACACTGCATGTTGGTGAAGGGCATATTGAAGAAGGATCAGCCGAGTGGTTCTTGTGGGAGAACAACTCCATTTGGCTCACTCACTTCACACACCATCAGGCTTCCAAGCAGCTCTCAAGGAAACTCAGTTTTCACACTCTATGCTTTGTGCCCTTAGTATGGCTAGGACTGAAATGAATCTGGTAGAGCATTCCACACAAACGAATGCTCCACATGCGGGTTTCACATGCCACCAACTCCACATTCACAGGCAACTTCAGCGCCACAGCCGTTTTCAGATAGCCCTCAATGCAAAGGCTCTAGACGCAAATATCGGTGTGAGAGCTAATTCAATCAAGGAAACACTGCATGTTGGTGAAGAGCATATTGAAGAAGGATCAGCCGAGTGGTTCTTGTGGGAGAACAACTCCATTTGGCTCACTAACTTCACACACCATCAGGCTTCCAAGCAGCTCTCAAGGAAACTCAGTTTTCACACTCTATGCTTAGTGCCCTTTGAGTGCATTATCTAGGAATGAACCTGGTAGAGCATCCCACACAAACGAATGCTCCACATGCGGGTTTCACATGCCACCAACTCCACATTCACAGGCAACTTCAGCGCCACAGCCGTTTTCAGATAGCCCTCAATGCAAAGGCTCTAGACGCAAATATTGGTGTGAGAGCTAATTCAATCAAGGAAACACTGCATGTTGGTGAAGGGCATATTGAAGAAGGATCAGCCGAGTGGTTCTTGTGGGAGAACAACTCCATTTGGCTCACTAACTTCACACACCATCAGGCTTCCAAGCAGCTCTCAAGGAAACTCAGTTTTCACACTCTATGCTTAGTGCCCTTTGTATGGCTAGGACTGAAATGAACCTGGTAGAGCATCCCACACAAACGAATGCTCCACATGCGGGTTTCACATGCCACCAACTCCACATTCACAGGCAACTTCAGCGCCACAGCCGTTTTCAGATAGCCCTCAATGCAAAGGCTCTAGACGCAAATATTGCTGTGAGAGCTAATTCAATCAAGGAAACACTGCATGTTGGTGAAGGGCATATTGAAGAAGGATCAGCCGAGTGGTTCTTGTGGGAGAACAACTCCATTTGGCTCACTAACTTCACACACCATCAGGCTTCCAAGAAGCTATCAAGGAAACTCAGTTTTCACACTCTATGCTTAGTGCCCTTTGTATGGCTAGGACTGAAATGAAACTGGTAAAGCATCCCACACAAACGAATGCTCCACATGCGGGTTTCACATGCCACCAACTCCACATTCACAGGCAACTTCAGCGCCACAGCCGTTTTCAGATAGCCCTCAATGCAAAGGCTCTAGACGCAAATATTGGTGTGAGAGCTAATTCAATCAAGGAAACACTGCATGTTGGTGAAGGGCATATTGAAGAAGGATCAGTCGAGTGGTTCTTGTGGGAGAACAACTCCATTTGGCTCACTAACTTCACACACCATCAGGCTTCCAAGCAGCTCTCAAGGAAACTCAGTTTTCACACTCTATGCTTAGTGCCCTTTGAGTGCATTATCTAGGAATGAACCTGGTAGAGCATCGCACACAAACGAATGCTCCACATGCGGGTTTCACATGCCACCAACTCCACATTCACAGGCAACTTCAGCGCCACAGCCGTTTTCAGATAGCCCTCAATGCAAAGGCTCTAGACGCAAATATTGGTGTGAGAGCTAATTCAATCAAGGAAACACTGCATGTTGGTGAAGGGCATATTGAAGAAGGATCAGCCGAGTGGTTCTTGTGGGAGAACAACTCCATTTGGCTCACTAACTTCACACACCATCAGGCTTCCAAGCAGCTCTCAAGGAAACTCAGTTTTCAGACTCTATGCTTAGTGCTCTTTCTGTGCTTAGGACTGAAACGAAGCTTGGTCAGCATCCCACACAAACGAATGCTCCACATGCGGGTTTCACATGCCACCAACTCCACATTCACAGGCAACTTCAGCGCCACAGCCGTTTTCAGATAGCCCTCAATGCAAAGGCTCTAGACGCAAATATTGGTGTGAGAGCTAATTCAATCAAGGAAACACTGCATGTTGGTGAAGAGCATATTGAAGAAGGATCAGCCGAGTGGTTCTTGTGGGAGAACAACTCCATTTGGCTCACTAACTTCACACACCATCAGGCTTCCAAGCAGCTCTCAAGGAAACTCAGTTTTCACATTCTATGCTTAGTGCCCTTTGAGTGCATTATCTAGGAATGAACCTGGTAGAGCATCCCACACAAACGAATGCTCCACATGCGGGTTTCACATGCCACCAACTCCACATTCACAGGCAACTTCAGCGCCACAGCCGTTTTCAGATAGCCCTCAATGCAAAGGCTCTAGACGCAAATATTGGTGTGAGAGCTAATTCAATCAAGGAAACACTGCATGTTGGTGAAGGGCATATTGAAGAAGGATCAGCCGAGTGGTTCTTGTGGGAGAACAACTCCATTTGGCTCCCTAACTTCACACACCATCAGGCTTCCAAGCAGCTCTCAAGGAAACTCAGTTTTCACACTCTATGCTTAGTGCCCTTTGTATGGCTAGGACTGAAATGAACCTGGTAGAGCATCGCACACAAACGAATGCTCCACATGCGGGTTTCACATGCCACCAACTCCACATTCACAGGCAACTTCAGCGCCACAGCCGTTTTCAGATAGCCCTCAATGCAAAGGCTCTAGACGCAAATATTGGTGTGAGAGCTAATTCAATCAAGGAAACACTGCATGTTGGTGAAGGGCATATTGAAGAAGGATCAGCCGAGTGGTTCTTGTGGGAGAACAACTCCATTTGGCTCACTAACTTCACACACCATCAGGCTTCCAAGCAGCTCTCAAGGAAACTAAGTTTTCACACTCTATGCTTAGTGCTCTTTGTGTGCTTAGGACTGAAATGAAGCTTGGTCAGCATCCCACACAAATGAATGCTCCACATGCGGGTTTCACATGCCACCAACTCCACATTCACAGGCAACTTCAGCGCCACAGCCGTTTTCAGATAGCCCTCAATGCAAAGGCTCTAGACGCAAATATTGGTGTGAGAGCTAATTCAATCAAGGAAACACTGCATGTTGGTGAAGAGCATATTGAAGAAGGATCAGCCGAGTGGTTCTTGTGGGAGAACAACTCCATTTGGCTCACTGACTTCACACACCATCAGGCTTCCAAGCAGCTCTCAAGGAAACTCAGTTTTCACACTCTATGCTTAGTGCTCTTTGTGTGGCTAGGACTGAAATGAAGCTTGGTCAGCATCCCACACAAACGAATGCTCCACATGCGGGTTTCACATGCCACCAACTCCACATTCACAGGCAACTTCAGCGCCACAGCCGTTTTCAGATAGCCCTCAATGCAAAGGCTCTAGACGCAAATATTGGTGTGAGAGCTAATTCAATCAAGGAAACACTGCATGTTGGTGAAGGGCATATTGAAGAAGGATCAGCCGAGTGGTTCTTGTGGGAGAACAACTCCATTTGGCTCACTAACTTCACACACCATCAGGCTTCCAAGCAGCTCTCAAGGAAACTAAGTTTTCACACTCTATGCTTAGTGCTCTTTGTGTGCTTAGGACTGAAATGAAGCTTGGTCAGCATCCCACACAAATGAATGCTCCACATGCGGGTTTCACATGCCACCAACTCCACATTCACAGGCAACTTCAGCGCCACAGCCGTTTTCAGATAGCCCTCAATGCAAAGGCTCTAGACGCAAATATTGGTGTGAGAGCTAATTCAATCAAGGAAACACTGCATGTTGGTGAAGAGCATATTGAAGAAGGATCAGCCGAGTGGTTCTTGTGGGAGAACAACTCCATTTGGCTCACTAACTTCACACACCATCAGGCTTCCAAGCAGCTCTCAAGGAAACTCAGTTTTCACATTCTATGCTTAGTGCCCTTTGAGTGCATTATCTAGGAATGAACCTGGTAGAGCATCCCACACAAACGAATGCTCCACATGCGGGTTTCACATGCCACCAACTCCACATTCACAGGCAACTTCAGCGCCACAGCCGTTTTCAGATAGCCCTCAATGCAAAGGCTCTAGACGCAAATATTGGTGTGAGAGCTAATTCAATCAAGGAAACACTGCATGTTGGTGAAGGGCATATTGAAGAAGGATCAGCCGAGTGGTTCTTGTGGGAGAACAACTCCATTTGGCTCACTAACTTCACACACCATCAGGCTTCCAAGCAGCTCTCAAGGAAACTCAGTTTTCACACTCTATGCTTAGTGCCCTTTGTGTGCCTAGGACTGAAATGAAGCTTGGTCAGCATCCCACACAAACGAATGCTCCACATGCGGGTTTCACATGCCACCAACTCCACATTCACAGGCAACTTCAGCGCCACAGCCGTTTTCAGATAGCCCTCAATGCAAAGGCTCTAGACGCAAATATTGGTGTGAGAGCTAATTCAATCAAGGAAACACTGCATGTTGGTGAAGGGCATATTGAAGAAGGATCAGCCGAGTGGTTCTTGTGGGAGAACAACTCCATTTGGCTCACTCACTTCACACACCATCAGGCTTCCAAGCAGCTCTCAAGGAAACTCAGTTTTCACACTCTATGCTTAGTGCCCTTTGTGTGCCTAGGACTGAAATGAAGCTTGGTCAGCATCC
Organism: Ochotona princeps; assembly: GCF_030435755.1. Lineage (NCBI taxonomy): Eukaryota > Metazoa > Chordata > Mammalia > Lagomorpha > Ochotonidae > Ochotona > Ochotona princeps. Next base: position 9,313 of record NW_026696864.1, on the reverse strand, counting down.
CACACAAACGAATGCTCCACATGCGGGTTTCACATGCCACCAACTCCACATTCACAGGCAACTTCAGCGCCACAGCCGTTTTCAGATAGCCCTCAATGCAAAGGCTCTAGACGCAAATATTGGTGTGAGAGCTAATTCAATCAAGGAAACACTGCATGTTGGTGAAGGGCATATTGAAGAAGGATCAGCCGAGTGGTTCTTGTGGGAGAACAACTCCATTTGGCTCACTCACTTCACACACCATCAGGCTTCCAAGCAGCTCTCAAGGAAACTCAGTTTTCACACTCTATGCTTTGTGCCCTTAGTATGGCTAGGACTGAAATGAACCTGGTAGAGCATTCCACACAAACGAATGCTCCACATGCGGGTTTCACATGCCACCAACTCCACATTCACAGGCAACTTCAGCGCCACAGCCGTTTTCAGATAGCCCTCAATGCAAAGGCTCTAGACGCAAATATTGGTGTGAGAGCTAATTCAATCAAGGAAACACTGCATGTTGGTGAAGAGCATATTGAAGAAGGATCAGCTGAGTGGTTCTTGTGGGAGAACAACTCCATTTGGCTCACTAACTTCACACACCATCAGGCTTCCAAGCAGCTCTCAAGGAAACTCAGTTTTCACACTCTATGCTTAGTGCCCTTTGAGTGCATTATCTAGGAATGAACCTGGTAGAGCATCCCACACAAACGAATGCTCCACATGCGGGTTTCACATGCCACCAACTCCACATTCACAGGCAACTTCAGCGCCACAGCCGTTTTCAGATAGCCCTCAATGCAAAGGCTCTAGACGCAAATATTGGTGTGAGAGCTAATTCAATCAAGGAAACACTGCATGTTGGTGAAGGGCATATTGAAGAAGGATCAGCCGAGTGGTTCTTGTGGGAGAACAACTCCATTTGGCTCACTAACTTGACACACCATCAGGCTTCCAAGCAGCTCTCAAGGAAACTCAGTTTTCACACTCTATGCTTAGTGCCCTTTGTATGGCTAGGACTGAAATGAACCTGGTAGAGCATCCCACACAAACGAATGCTCCACATGCGGGTTTCACATGCCACCAACTCCACATTCACAGGCAACTTCAGCGCCACAGCCGTTTTCAGATAGCCCTCAATGCAAAGGCTCTAGACGCAAATATTGCTGTGAGAGCTAATTCAATCAAGGAAACACTGCATGTTGGTGAAGGGCATATTGAAGAAGGATCAGCCGAGTGGTTCTTGTGGGAGAACAACTCCATTTGGCTCACTAACTTCACACACCATCAGGCTTCCAAGAAGCTATCAAGGAAACTCAGTTTCCACACTCTATGCTTAGTGCCCTTTGTATGGCTAGGACTGAAATGAAACTGGTAAAGCATCCCAAACAAACGAATGCTCCACATGCGGGTTTCACATGCCACCAACTCCACATTCACAGGCAACTTCAGCGCCACAGCCGTTTTCAGATAGCCCTCAATGCAAAGGCTCTAGACGCAAATATTGGTGTGAGAGCTAATTCAATCAAGGAAACACTGCATGTTGGTGAAGGGAATATTGAAGAAGGATTAGCCGAGTGGTTCTTGTGGGAGAACAACTCCATTTGGCTCACTAACTTCACACACCATCAGGCTTCCAAGCAGCTCTCAAGGAAACTCAGTTTTCACACTCTATGCTTAGTGCCCTTTGAGTGCATTATCTAGGAATGAACCTGGTAGAGCATCCCACACAAACGAATGCTCCACATGCGGGTTTCACATGCCACCAACTCCACATTCACAGGCAACTTCAGCGCCACAGCCGTTTTCAGATAGCCCTCAATGCAAAGGCTCTAGACGCAAATATTGGTGTGAGAGCTAATTCAATCAAGGAAACACTGCATGTTGGTGAAGGGCATATTGAAGAAGGATTAGCCGAGTGGTTCTTGTGGGAGAACAACTCCATTTGGCTCACTAACTTCACACACCATCAGGCTTCCAAGCAGCTCTCAAGGAAACTCAGTTTTCACACTCTATGCTTAGTGCTCTTTCTGTGCTTAGGACTGAAACGAAGCTTGGTCAGCATCCCACACAAACGAATGCTCCACATGCGGGTTTCACATGCCACCAACTCCACATTCACAGGCAACTTCAGCGCCACAGCCGTTTTCAGATAGCCCTCAATGCAAAGGCTCTAGACGCAAATATTGGTGTGAGAGCTAATTCAATCAAGGAAACACTGCATGTTGGTGAAGAGCATATTGAAGAAGGATCAGCCGAGTGGTTCTTGTGGGAGAACAACTCCATTTGGCTCACTAACTTCACACACCATCAGGCTTCCAAGCAGCTCTCAAGGAAACTCAGTTTTCACACTCTATGCTTAGTGCTCTTTGTGTGCCTAGGACTGAAATAAAGCTTGGTCAGCATCCCACACAAACGAATGCTCCACATGCGGGTTTCACATGCCACCAACTCCACATTCACAGGTAACTTCAGCACCACAGCCGTTTTCAGATAGCCCTCAATGCAAAGGCTCTAGACGCAAATATTGGTGTGAGAGCTAATTCAATCAAGGAAACACTGCATGTTGGTGAAGGGCATATTGAAGAAGGATCAGCCGAGTGGTTCTTGTGGGAGAACAACTCCATTTGGCTCACTAACTTCACACACCATCAGGCTTCCAAGCAGCTCTCAAGGAAACTCAGTTTTCACACTCCATGCTTAGTGCTCTTTGTGTGCTTAGGACTGAAATGAAGCTTGGTCAGCATCGCACACAAACGAATGCTCCACATGCGGGTTTCACATGCCACCAACTCCATATTCACAGGCAACTTCAGCGCCACAGCCGTTTTCAGATAGCCCTCAATGCAAAGGCTCTAGACGCAAATATTGGTGTGAGAGCTAATTCAATCAAGGAAACACTGCATGTTGGTGAAGGGCATATTGAAGAAGGATCAGTCGAGTGGTTCTTGTGGGAGAACAACTCCATTTGGCTCACTAACTTCACACACCATCAGGCTTCCAAGCAGCTCTCAAGGAAACTCAGTTTTCACACTCTATGCTTAGTGCCCTTTGAGTGCATTATCTAGGAATGAATCTGGTAGAGCATCCCACACAAACGAATGCTCCACATGCGGGTTTCACATGCCACCAACTCCACATTCACAGGCAACTTCAGCGCCACAGCCGTTTTCAGATAGCCCTCAATGCAAAGGCTCTAGACGCAAATATTGGTGTGAGAGCTAATTCAATCAAGGAAACACTGCATGTTGGTGAAGGGCATATTGAAGAAGGATCAGCCGAGTGGTTCTTGTGGGAGAACAACTCCATTTGGCTCACTAACTTCACACACCATCAGGCTTCCAAGCAGCTCTCAAGGAAACTCAGTTTTCACACTCTATGCTTAGTGCTCTTTGTGTGCTTAGGACTGAAATGAAGCTTGGTCAGCATCCCACACAAATGAATGCTCCACATGCGGGTTTCACATGCCACCAACTCCACATTCACAGGCAACTTCAGCGCCACAGCCGTTTTCAGATAGCCCTCAATGCAAAGGCTCTAGACGCAAATATTGGTGTGAGAGCTAATTCAATCAAGGAAACACTGCATGTTGGTGAAGAGCATATTGAAGAAGGATCAGCCGAGTGGTTCTTGTGGGAGAACAACTCCATTTGGCTCACTAACTTCACACACCATCAGGCTTCCAAGCAGCTCTCAAGGAAACTCAGTTTTCACATTCTATGCTTAGTGCCCTTTGAGTGCATTATCTAGGAATGAACCTGGTAGAGCATCCCACACAAACGAATGCTCCACATGCGGGTTTCACATGCCACCAACTCCACATTCACAGGCAACTTCAGCGCCACAGCCGTTTTCAGATAGCCCTCAATGCAAAGGCTCTAGACGCAAATATTGGTGTGAGAGCTAATTCAATCAAGGAAACACTGCATGTTGGTGAAGGGCATATTGAAGAAGGATCAGCCGAGTGGTTCTTGTGGGAGAACAACTCCATTTGGCTCACTAACTTCACACACCATCAGGCTTCCAAGCAGCTCTCAAGGAAACTCAGTTTTCACACTCTATGCTTAGTGCCCTTTGTGTGCCTAGGACTGAAATGAAGCTTGGTCAGCATCCCACACAAACGAATGCTCCACATGCGGGTTTCACATGCCACCAACTCCACATTCACAGGCAACTTCAGCGCCACAGCCGTTTTCAGATAGCCCTCAATGCAAAGGCTCTAGACGCAAATATTGGTGTGAGAGCTAATTCAATCAAGGAAACACTGCATGTTGGTGAAGGGCATATTGAAGAAGGATCAGCCGAGTGGTTCTTGTGGGAGAACAACTCCATTTGGCTCACTCACTTCACACACCATCAGGCTTCCAAGCAGCTCTCAAGGAAACTCAGTTTTCACACTCTATGCTTAGTGCCCTTTGTGTGCCTAGGACTGAAATGAAGCTTGGTCAGCATCCCACACAAACGAATGCTCCACATGCGGGTTTCACATGCCACCAACTCCACATTCACAGGCAACTTCAGCGCCACAGCCGTTTTCAGATAGCCCTCAATGCAAAGGCTCTAGACGCAAATATTGGTGTGAGAGCTAATTCAATCAAGGAAACACTGCATGTTGGTGAAGGGCATATTGAAGAAGGATCAGCCGAGTGGTTCTTGTGGGAGAACAACTCCATTTGGCTCACTCACTTCACACACCATCAGGCTTCCAAGCAGCTCTCAAGGAAACTCAGTTTTCACACTCTATGCTTTGTGCCCTTAGTATGGCTAGGACTGAAATGAACCTGGTAGAGCATTCCACACAAACGAATGCTCCACATGCGGGTTTCACATGCCACCAACTCCACATTCACAGGCAACTTCAGCGCCACAGCCGTTTTCAGATAGCCCTCAATGCAAAGGCTCTAGACGCAAATATTGGTGTGAGAGCTAATTCAATCAAGGAAACACTGCATGTTGGTGAAGAGCATATTGAAGAAGGATCAGCCGAGTGGTTCTTGTGGGAGAACAACTCCATTTGGCTCACTAACTTCACACACCATCAGGCTTCCAAGCAGCTCTCAAGGAAACTCAGTTTTCACACTCTATGCTTAGTGCCCTTTGAGTGCATTATCTAGGAATGAACCTGGTAGAGCATCCCACACAAACGAATGCTCCACATGCGGGTTTCACATGCCACCAACTCCACATTCACAGGCAACTTCAGCGCCACAGCCGTTTTCAGATAGCCCTCAATGCAAAGGCTCTAGACGCAAATATTGGTGTGAGAGCTAATTCAATCAAGGAAACACTGCATGTTGGTGAAGGGCATATTGAAGAAGGATCAGCCGAGTGGTTCTTGTGGGAGAACAACTCCATTTGGCTCACTAACTTGACACACCATCAGGCTTCCAAGCAGCTCTCAAGGAAACTCAGTTTTCACACTCTATGCTTAGTGCCCTTTGTATGGCTAGGACTGAAATGAACCTGGTAGAGCATCCCACACAAACGAATGCTCCACATGCGGGTTTCACATGCCACCAACTCCACATTCACAGGCAACTTCAGCGCCACAGCCGTTTTCAGATAGCCCTCAATGCAAAGGCTCTAGACGCAAATATCGGTGTGAGAGCTAATTCAATCAAGGAAACACTGCATGTTGGTGAAGGGCATATTGAAGAAGGATCAGCCGAGTGGTTCTTGTGGGAGAACAACTCCATTTGGCTCACTAACTTCACACACCATCAGGCTTCCAAGCAGCTCTCAAGGAAACTCAGTTTTCACATTCTATGCTTAGTGCCCTTTGAGTGCATTATCTAGGAATGAACCTGGTAGAGCATCCCACACAAACGAATGCTCCACATGCGGGTTTCACATGCCACCAACTCCACATTCACAGGCAACTTCAGCGCCACAGCCGTTTTCAGATAGCCCTCAATGCAAAGGCTCTAGACGCAAATATTGGTGTGAGAGCTAATTCAATCAAGGAAACACTGCATGTTGGTGAAGGGCATATTGAAGAAGGATCAGCCGAGTGGTTCTTGTGGGAGAACAACTCCATTTGGCTCCCTAACTTCACACACCATCAGGCTTCCAAGCAGCTCTCAAGGAAACTCAGTTTTCACACTCTATGCTTAGTGCCCTTTGTATGGCTAGGACTGAAATGAACCTGGTAGAGCATCGCACACAAACGAATGCTCCACATGCGGGTTTCACATGCCACCAACTCCACATTCACAGGCAACTTCAGCGCCACAGCCGTTTTCAGATAGCCCTCAATGCAAAGGCTCTAGACGCAAATATTGGTGTGAGAGCTAATTCAATCAAGGAAACACTGCATGTTGGTGAAGGGCATATTGAAGAAGGATCAGCCGAGTGGTTCTTGTGGGAGAACAACTCCATTTGGCTCACTAACTTCACACACCATCAGGCTTCCAAGCAGCTCTCAAGGAAACTCAGTTTTCACACTCTATGCTTAGTGCTCTTTGTGTGCTTAGGACTGAAATGAAGCTTGGTCAGCATCCCACACAAACGAATGCTCCACATGCGGGTTTCACATGCCACCAACTCCACATTCACAGGCAACTTCAGCGCCACAGCCGTTTTCAGATAACCCTCAATGCAAAGGCTCTAGACGCAAATATTGGTGTGAGAGCTAATTCAATCAAGGAAACACTGCATGTTGGTGAAGAGCATATTGAAGAAGGATCAGCGGAGTGGTTCTTGTGGGAGAACAACTCCATTTGGCTCACTGACTTCACACACCATCAGGCTTCCAAGCAGCTCTCAAGGAAACTCAGTTTTCACACTCTATGCTTAGTGCTCTTTGTGTGCCTAGGACTGAAATGAAGCTTGGTCAGCATCCCACACAAACGAATGCTCCACATGCGGGTTTCACATGCCACCAACTCCACATTCACAGGTAACTTCAGCACCACAGCCGTTTTCAGATAGCCCTCAATGCAAAGGCTCTAGACGCAAATATTGGTGTGAGAGCTAATTCAATCAAGGAAACACTGCATGTTGGTGAAGGGCATATTGAAGAAGGATCAGCCGAGTGGTTCTTGTGGGAGAACAACTCCATTTGGCTCACTAACTTCACACACCATCAGGCTTCCAAGCAGCTCTCAAGGAAACTCAGTTTTCACACTCCATGCTTAGTGCTCTTTGTGTGCTTAGGACTGAAATGAAGCTTGGTCAGCATCGCACACAAACGAATGCTCCACATGCGGGTTTCACATGCCACCAACTCCATATTCACAGGCAACTTCAGCGCCACAGCCGTTTTCAGATAGCCCTCAATGCAAAGGCTCTAGACGCAAATATTGGTGTGAGAGCTAATTCAATCAAGGAAACACTGCATGTTGGTGAAGGGCATATTGAAGAAGGATCAGTTGAGTGGTTCTTGTGGGAGAACAACTCCATTTGCTCACTAACTTCACACACCATCAGGCTTCCAAGCAGCTCTCAAGGAAACTCAGTTTTCACACTCTATGCTTAGTGCCCTTTGAGTGCATTATCTAGGAATGAATCTGGTAGAGCATCCCACACAAACGAATGCTCCACATGCGGGTTTCACATGCCACAACTCCACATTCACAGGCAACTTCAGCGCCACAGCCGTTTTCAGATAGCCCTCAATGCAAAGGCTCTAGACGCAAATATCGGTGTGAGAGCTAATTCAATCAAGGAAACACTGCATGTTGGTGAAGGGCATATTGAAGAAGGATCAGCCGAGTGGTTCTTGTGGGAGAACAACTCCATTTGGCTCACTAACTTCACACACCATCAGGCTTCCAAGCAGCTCTCAAGGAAACTCAGTTTTCACATTCTATGCTTAGTGCCCTTTGAGTGCATTATCTAGGAATGAACCTGGTAGAGCATCCCACACAAACGAATGCTCCACATGCGGGTTTCACATGCCACCAACTCCACATTCACAGGCAACTTCAGCGCCACAGCCGTTTTCAGATAGCCCTCAATGCAAAGGCTCTAGACGCAAATATTGGTGTGAGAGCTAATTCAATCAAGGAAACACTGCATGTTGGTGAAGGGCATATTGAAGAAGGATCAGCCGAGTGGTTCTTGTGGGAGAACAACTCCATTTGGCTCCCTAACTTCACACACCATCAGGCTTCCAAGCAGCTCTCAAGGAAACTCAGTTTTCACACTCTATGCTTAGTGCCCTTTGTATGGCTAGGACTGAAATGAACCTGGTAGAGCATCGCACACAAACGAATGCTCCACATGCGGGTTTCACATGCCACCAACTCCACATTCACAGGCAACTTCAGCGCCACAGCCGTTTTCAGATAGCCCTCAATGCAAAGGCTCTAGACGCAAATATTGGTGTGAGAGCTAATTCAATCAAGGAAACACTGCATGTTGGTGAAGGGCATATTGAAGAAGGATCAGCCGAGTGGTTCTTGTGGGAGAACAACTCCATTGGCTCACTAACTTCACACACCATCAGGCTTCCAAGCAGCTCTCAAGGAAACTCAGTTTTCACACTCTATGCTTAGTGCTCTTTGTGTGCTTAGGACTGAAATGAAGCTTGGTCAGCATCCCACACAAACGAATGCTCACATGCGGGTTTCACATGCCACCAACTCCACATTCACAGGCAACTTCAGCGCCACAGCCGTTTTCAGATAACCCTCAATGCAAAGGCTCTAGACGCAAATATGGTGTGAGAGCTAATTCAATCAAGGAAACACTGCATGTCGGTGAAGAGCATATTGAAGAAGGATCAGCGGAGTGGTTCTTGTGGGAGAACAACTCCATTTGGCTCACTGACTTCACACACCATCAGGCTTCCAAGCAGCTCTCAAGGAAACTCAGTTTTCACACTCTATGCTTAGTGCTCTTTGTGTGCCTAGGACTGAAATGAAGCTTGGTCAGCATCCCACACAAACGAATGCTCCACATGCGGGTTTCACATGCCACCAACTCCACATTCACAGGTAACTTCAGCACCACAGCCGTTTTCAGATAGCCCTCAATGCAAAGGCTCTAGACGCAAATATTGGTGTGAGAGCTAATTCAATCAAGGAAACACTGCATGTTGGTGAAGGGCATATTGAAGAAGGATCAGCCGAGTGGTTCTTGTGGGAGAACAACTCCATTTGGCTCACTAACTTCACACACCATCAGGCTTCCAAGCAGCTCTCAAGGAAACTCAGTTTTCACACTCCATGCTTAGTGCTCTTTGTGTGCTTAGGACTGAAATGAAGCTTGGTCAGCATCGCACACAAACGAATGCTCCACATGCGGGTTTCACATGCCACCAACTCCATATTCACAGGCAACTTCAGCGCCACAGCCGTTTTCAGATAGCCCTCAATGCAAAGGCTCTAGA
>NW_026696863.1:0-58997 GCF_030435755.1 Ochotona princeps | reverse complement strand
CATGCGGGTTTCACATGCTACCAACTCCACATTCAGAGACAACTTCAGCGCCAAAGCCGTTTTCCCCTAGCCCTCAATGCAAAGGTTCTGGAATCACATATTCGTCTCTGAGTATGATAGGTCAAGGCAACACTGCATGTTGGTGACGGGCATATTGAAGAAGCATTAGCCGAGTGCTTCTTGTGGGAGAACAACTCCATTTGGCTCACTAACGTCACACACCATCAGGCTTACAAGCAGCTCTCAAGGAAACTCAGTTTTCACACTCTATGCTTAGTGCCCTTTGAGTGCCTAGGACTGAAAGGAAGCTTGGTGAGCATCCCACACAAACGAATGCTCCACATGCGGGTTTCACATGCCACCGACTCAACATTCTCAGGCAACTTCAGCGCCACAGCCGTTTTCAGATAGCCCTCAATGCAAAGGCTCTAGACGCAAATATTGGTGTGAGAGCTAATTCAATCAAGGAAACACCGCATGTTGGTGAAGGGCATATTGAAGAAGGATCAGCCGAGTGGTTCTTGTGGGAGAACAACTCCATTTGGTTCACTAACTTCACACACCATCAGGCTTCCAAGCAGCTCTCAAGGAAACTCAGTTTTCACACTCTATGCTTAGTGCCCTTTGAGTGAATTGTCAAGGAACAAACTTGGTAGAGCATCCCACACAAACGAATGCTCCACATGCGGGTTTCACATGCCACCAACTCCACATTCTCAGGCAACTTGAGCGCCACAGCCGTTTTCAGATAGCCCTCAATGCAAAGGCCTAGACGCAAATATTGGTGTGAGAGCTAATTCAATCAAGGAAACACTGCATGTTGGTGAAGGGCATATTGAAGAAGGATCAGCCGAGTGGTTCTTGTGGGAGAACAACTCCATTTGGCTCACTAACTTCACACACCATCAGGCTTCCAAGCAGCTCTCAAGGAAACTCAGTTTTCACACTCTATGCTTAGTGCCCTTTGAGTGAATTGTCTAGGAACAAACTTGGTAGAGCATCCCACACAAACGAATGCTCCACATGCGGGTTTCACATGCCACCAACTCCACATTCTCAGGCAACATCAGCGCCACAGCCGTTTTCAGATAGCCCTCAATGCAAAGGCTCTAGACGCAAATATTGGTGTGAGAGCTAATTCAATCAAGGAAACACTGCATGTTGGTGAAGGGCATATTGAAGAAGGATCAGCCGAGTGCTTCTTGTGGGAGAACAACTCCATTTGGCTCACTAACTTCACACACCATCAGGCTTCCAAGCAGCTCTCAAGGAAACTCAGTTTTCACACTCTATGCTTAGTGCCCTTTAAGTGCATTATCTAGGAATGAACTTGGTAAAGCATCAAACACAAACGAATGCTCCACATGCGGGTTTCACATGCCACCAACTCCACATTCTCAGGCAACTTCAGCGCCACAGCCGTTTTCAGATAGCCCTCAATGCAAAGGCTCTAGACGCAAATATTGGTGTGAGAGCTAATTCAATCAAGGAAACACTGCATGTTGGTGAAGGGCATATTGAAGAAGGATCAGCCGAGTGGTTCTTGTGGGAGAACAACTCCATTTGGCTCACTAACTTCACACACCATCAGGCTTCCAAGCAGCTCTCAAGGAAACTTAGGTTTCACACTCTATGCTTAGTGCCCTTTGAGTGCCTAGGAGTGAAATGAAGCTTGGTGAGCATCCCACACAAACGAATGCTCCACATGCAGGTTTCACATGCCACCAACTCTACATTCTCAGGCAACTTCAGCGCCACAGCCGTTTTCAGATAGCCCTCAATGCAAAGGCTCTAGACGCAAATATTGGTGTGAGAGCTAATTCAATCAAGGAAACACTGCATGTTGGTGAAGGGCATATTGAAGAAGGATCAGCCGAGTGGTTCTTGTGGGAGAACAACTCCATTTGGCTCACTAACTTCACACACCATCAGGCTTCCAAGCAGCTCTCAAGGAAACTTAGGTTTCACACTCTATGCTTAGTGCCCTTTGAGTGCCTAGGAGTGAAATGAAGCTTGGTGAGCATCCCACACAAACGAATGCTCCACATGCAGGTTTCACATGCCACCAACTCTACATTCTCAGGCAACTTCAGCGCCACAGCCGTTTTCAGATAGCCCTCAATGCAAAGGCTCTAGACGCAAATATTGGTGTGAGAGCTAATTCAATCAAGGAAACACTGCATGTTGGTGAAGGGCATATTGAAGAAGGATCAGCCGAGTGGTTCTTGTGGGAGAACAACTCCATTTGGCTCACTAACTTCACACACCATCAGGCTTCCAAGCAGCTCTCAAGGAAACTTAGGTTTCACACTCTATGCTTAGTGCCCTTTGAGTGCCTAGGAGTGAAATGAAGCTTGGTGAGCATCCCACACAAACGAATGCTCCACATGCAGGTTTCACATGCCACCAACTCTACATTCTCAGGCAACTTCAGCGCCACAGCCGTTTTCAGATAGCCCTCAATGCAAAGGCTCTAGACGCAAATATTGGTGTGAGAGCTAATTCAATCAAGGAAACACTGCATGTTGGTGAAGGGCATATTGAAGAAGGATCAGCCGAGTGGTTCTTGTGGGAGAACAACTCCATTTGGCTCACTAACTTCACACACCATCAGGCTTCCAAGCAGCTCTCAAGGAAACTCAGTTTTCACACTCTATGCTAAATTCCCATTGAGCGCATTGGACTGAAATGAATTTTCCTGAGTATCGCACACAAACCAATGCTCCACATGCGGGTTTCACATGCTACCAACTCCACATTCAGAGACAACTTCAGCGCCAAAGCCGTTTTCCCCTAGCCCCAAATGCAAAGGTTCTGGAATCACATATTCGTCTCTGAGTATGATAGGTCAAGGCAACACTGCATGTTGGTGACGGGCATATTGAAGAAGCATTAGCCGAGTGCTTCTTGTGGGAGAACAACTCCATTTGGCTCACTAACGTCACACACCATCAGGCTTACAAGCAGCTCTCCAGGAAACTCCGTTTTCACACTCTATGCTTAATGCCCTTTGAGTGGCTAGGACTGAAATGAAGCTTGGTGAGCATCCCACACAAACGAATGCTCCACATGCGGGTTTCACATGCCACCAACTCAACATTCTCAGGCAACTTCAGCGCCACAGCCGTTTTCAGATAGCCCTCAATGCAAAGGCTCTAGACGCAAATATGGGTGTGAGAGCTAATTCAATCAAGGAAACACTGCATGTTGGTGAAGGGCATATTGAAGAAGGATCAGCCGAGTGGTTCTTGTGGGAGAACAACTCCATTTGGCTCACTAACTTCACACACCATCAGGCTTCCAAGCAGCTCTCAAGGAAACTCAGTTTTCACACTCTATGCTTAGTGCCCTTTGAGTGTATTATCTAGGAATGAACTTGGTAAAGCATCCCACACAAACGAATGCTCCACATGCGGGTTTCACATGCCACCAACTCCACATTCACAGGCAACTTGAGCGCCACAGCCGTTTTCAGATAGCCCTCAATGCAAAGGCTCTAGACGCAAATATTGGTGTGAGAGCTAATTCAATCAAGGAAACACTGCATGTTGGTGAAGGGCATATTGAAGAAGGATCAGCCGAGTGGTTCTTGTGGGAGAACAACTCCATTTGGCTCACTAACTTCACACACCATCAGGCTTCCAAGCAGCTCTCAAGGAAACTCAGATTTCACACTCAATGCTTAGTGCCCTTTGAGTGCCTAGGACTGAAATGAAGCTTGGTGAGCATCCCACACAAACGAATGCTCCACATGCAGGTTTCACATGCACCAACTCTACATTCTCAGGCAACTTCAGCGCCACAGCCGTTTTCAGATAGCCCTCAATGCAAAGGCTCTAGACGCAAATATTGGTGTGAGAGCTAATTCAATCAAGGAAACACTGCATGTTGGTGAAGGGCATATTGAAGAAGGATCAGCCGAGTGGTTCTTGTGGGAGAACAACTCCATTTGGCTCACTAACTTCACACACCATCAGGCTTCCAAGCAGCTCTCAAGGAAACTCAGTTTTCACACTCTATGCTTAGTGTCCTTTGAGTGCATTATCTAGGAATGAACTTGGTAAAGCATCCCACACAAACGAATACTCCACATGCGGGTTTCACATGCCACCAACTCCACATTCACAGGCAAGTTGAGCGCCACAGCCGTTTTCAGATAGCCCTCAATGCAAAGGCTCTAGACGCAAATATTGGTGTGAGAGCTAATTCAATCAAGGAAACACTGCATGTTGGTGAAGGGCATATTGAAGAAGGATCAGCCGAGTGGTTCTTGTGGGAGAACAACTCCATTTGGCTCACTAACTTCACACACCATCAGGCTTCCAAGCAGCTCTCAAGGAAACTCCGTTTTCACCCTTTATGCTAAATGCCCATTGAACGCATTGGACTGAAATGAAGTTTGCTGAGTATCGCATACAAACCAATGCTCCACATGCGGGTTTCACATGCTACCAACTCCACATTCAGAGACAACTTCAGCGCCAAAGCCGTTTTCCCCTAGCCCTCAATGCAAAGGTTCTGGAATCACATATTCGTCTCTGAGTATGATAGGTCAAGGCAACACTGCATGTTGGTGACGGGCATATTGAAGAAGCATTAGCCGAGTGCTTCTTGTGGGAGAACAACTCCATTTGGCTCACTAACGTCACACACCATCAGGCTTACAAGCAGCTCTCAAGGAAACTCAGTTTTCACACTCTATGCTTAGTGCCCTTTGAGTGCCTAGGACTGAAAGGAAGCTTGGTGAGCATCCCACACAAACGAATGCTCCACATGCGGGTTTCACATGCCACCGACTCAACATTCTCAGGCAACTTCAGCGCCACAGCCGTTTTCAGATAGCCCTCAATGCAAAGGCTCTAGACGCAAATATTGGTGTGAGAGCTAATTCAATCAAGGAAACACCGCATGTTGGTGAAGGGCATATTGAAGAAGGATCAGCCGAGTGGTTCTTGTGGGAGAACAACTCCATTTGGTTCACTAACTTCACACACCATCAGGCTTCCAAGCAGCTCTCAAGGAAACTCAGTTTTCACACTCTATGCTTAGTGCCCTTTGAGTGAATTGTCAAGGAACAAACTTGGTAGAGCATCCCACACAAACGAATGCTCCACATGCGGGTTTCACATGCCACCAACTCCACATTCTCAGGCAACTTGAGCGCCACAGCCGTTTTCAGATAGCCCTCAATGCAAAGGCCTAGACGCAAATATTGGTGTGAGAGCTAATTCAATCAAGGAAACACTGCATGTTGGTGAAGGGCATATTGAAGAAGGATCAGCCGAGTGGTTCTTGTGGGAGAACAACTCCATTTGGCTCACTAACTTCACACACCATCAGGCTTCCAAGCAGCTCTCAAGGAAACTCAGTTTTCACACTCTATGCTTAGTGCCCTTTGAGTGAATTGTCTAGGAACAAACTTGGTAGAGCATCCCACACAAACGAATGCTCCACATGCGGGTTTCACATGCCACCAACTCCACATTCTCAGGCAACTTCAGCGCCACAGCCGTTTTCAGATAGCCCTCAATGCAAAGGCCTAGACGCAAATATGGGTGTGAGAGCTAATTCAATCAAGGAAACACTGCATGTTGGTGAAGGGCATATTGAAGAAGGATCAGCCGAGTGGTTCTTGTGGGAGAACAACTCCATTTGGCTCACTAACTTCACACACCATCAGGCTTCCAAGCAGCTCTCAAGGAAACTCAGTTTTCACACTCTATGCTTAGTGCCCTTTGAGTGAATTGTCAAGGAACAAACTTGGTAGAGCATCCCACACAAACGAATGCTCCACATGCGGGTTTCACATGGCACCAACTCCACATTCTCAGGCAACTTCAGCGCCACAGCCGTTTTCAGATAGCCCTCAATGCAAAGGCCTAGACGCAAATATGGGTGTGAGAGCTAATTCAATCAAGGAAACACTGCATGTTGGTGAAGGGCATATTGAAGAAGGATCAGCCGAGTGGTTCTTGTGGGAGAACAACTCCATTTGGCTCAGTAACTTCACACACCATCAGGCTTCCAAGCAGCTCTCAAGGAAACTCAGTTTTCACACTCTATGCTTAACGCCCTTTGAGTGCATTTTCTGGGAATGATCCTAGTAGAGAATCCCACACAATCGAATGCTCCACATGCGGGTTTCACATGCCACCAACTCCACATTCTCAGGCAACTTCAGCACCACAGCCGTTTTCAGATAGCCCTCAATGTAAAGGCTCTAGACGCAAATATTGGTGTGAGAGCTAATTCAATCAAGGAAACACTGCATGTTGGTGAAGGGCATATTGAAGAAGGATCAGCCGAGTGGTTCTTGTGGGAGAACAACTCCATTTGGCTCACTAACTTCACACACCATCAGGCTTCCAAGCAGCTCTCAAAGAAACTCAGTTTTCACACTCTATGCTTAGTGCCTTTTGATTGCATTATCTAGGATTGAACCTGGTAGAGCATCCACACAAACGAATGCTCCACATGCGGGTTTCACATGCCACCAACTCCACATTCACAGGCAACTTCAGCGCCACAGCCGTTTTCAGATAGCCCTCAATGCAAAGGCTCTAGATGCAAATATTGGTGTGAGAGCTAATTCAATCAAGGAAACACTGCATGTTGGTGAAGGGCATATTGAAGAAGGATCAGCCGAGTGCTTCTTGTGGGGAGAACAACTCCATTTGGCTCACTAACTTCACACACCATCAGGCTTCCAAACAGCTCTCAAGGAAACTCAGTTTTCACACTCTATGCTTAGTGCCCTTCGAGTGACTTATCTAGGAACAAACTTGGTAGAGCATTCCACACAAACGAATGCTCCACATGCGGGTTTCACATGCCACCAACTCCACATTCACAGGCAACTTCAGCGCCACAGCCGTTTTCAGATAGCCCTCAATGCAAAGGCTCTAGATGCAAATATTGGTGTGAGAGCTAATTCAATCAAGGAAACACTGCATGTTGCTGAAGGGCATATTGAAGAAGGATCAGCCGAGTGGTTCTTGTGGGAGAACAACTCCATTTGGCTCACTAACTTCACACACCATCAGGCTTCCAAGCAGCTCTCAAGGAAACTCAGTTTTCACACTCTATGCTTAGTGCCCTTTGAGTGAATTGTCTAGGAACAAACTTGGTAGAGCATCCCACACAAACGAATGCTCCACATGCGGGTTTCACATGCCACCAACTCCACATTCACAGGCAACTTCAGCACCACAGCCGTTTTCAGATAGCCCTCAATGCAAAGGCTCTAGACGCAAATATTGGTGTGAGAGCTAATTCAATCAAGGAAACACTGCATGTTGCTGAAGGGCATATTGAAGAAGGATCAGCCGAGTGGTTCTTGTGGGAGAACAACTCCATTTGGCTCACTAACTTCACACACCATCAGGCTTACAAGCAGCTCTCAAGGAAACTCAGCTTTCACACTCTATGCTTAGTGCCCTTTGAGTGCATTATCTAGGAATGATCCTGGTAGAGCATCCCACACAATCGAATGCTCCACATGCGGGTTTCACATGCCACCAACTCCACATTCTCAGGCAACTTCAGCGCCACAGCCGTTTTCAGATAGCCCTCAATGCAAAGGCCCTAGACGCAAATATTGGTGTGAGAGCTAATTCAATCAAGGAAACACTGCATGTTGGTGAAGGGCATATTGAAGAAGGATCAGCCGAGTGGTTCTTGTGGGAGAACAACTCCATTTGGCTCACTAACTTCACACACCATCAGGCTTCCAAGCAGCTCTCAAGGAAACTCAGTTTTCACACTCTATGCTTAGTGCCCTTTGAGTGCCTAGGACTGAAATGAAGCTTGGTGAGCATCCCACACAAACGAATGCTCCACATGCGGGTTTCACATGCCACCAACTCCACATTCACAGGCAACTTCAGCGCCACAGCCGTTTTCAGATAGCCCTCAATGCAAAGGCTCTAGACGCAAATATGGGTGTGAGAGCTAATTCAATCAAGGAAACACTGCATGTTGGTGAAGGGCATATTGAAGAAGGATCAGCCGAGTGCTTCTTGTGGGAGAACAACTCCATTTGGCTCACTAACTTCACACACCATCAGGCTTCCAAGCAGCTCTCAAGGAAACTCAGTTTTCACACTCTATGCTAGTGCCTTTGAGTGCATTATCTAGGAATGAACTTGGTAAAGCATCCCACACAAACGAATGCTCCACATGCGGGTTTCACATGCCACCAACTCCACATTCACAGGCAAAACTTCAGCGCCACAGCCGTTTTCAGATAGCCCTCAATGCAAAGCTCTAGACGCAAATATGGGTGTGAGAGCTAATTCAATCAAGGAAACACTGCATGTTGGTGAAGGGCATATTGAAGAAGGATCAGCCGAGTGGTTCTTGTGGGAGAACAACTCCATTTGGCTCACTAACTTCACACACCATCAGGCTTCCAAGCAGCTCTCAAGGAAACTCAGTTTTCACACTCTATGCTTAGTGCCCTTTGAGTGCATTATCTAGGAATGAACTTGGTAAAGCATCCCACACAAACGAATGCTCCACATGCGGGTTTCACATGCCACCAACTCCACATTCACAGGCAACTTCAGCGCCACAGCCGTTTTCAGATAGCCCTCAAGGCAAAGGCTCTAGACGCAAATATTGGTGTGAGAGCTAATTCAATCAAGGAAATACTGCATGTTGGTGAAGGGCATATTGAAGAAGGATCAGCCGAGTGGTTCTTGTAGGAGAACAACTCCATTTGGCTCACTAACTTCACACACCATCAGGCTTCCAAGCAGCTCTCAAGGAAACTCAGTTTTCACACTCTATGCTTAGTGCCCTTTGAGTGCCTAGGACTGAAATGAAGCTTGGTGAGCATCCCACACAAACGAATGCTCCACATGCGGGTTTCACATTCCACCAACTCCACATTCACAGGCAACTTCAGCGCCACAGCCGTTTTCAGATAGCCCTCAATGCAAAGGCTCTAGATGCAAATATTGGTGTGAGAGCTAATTCAATCAAGGAAACACTGCATGTTGGTGAAGGGCATATTGAAGAAGGATCAGCCGAGTGTTTCTTGTCAGAGAACAACTCCATTTGGCTCACTAACTTCACACACCATCAGGCTTCCAAACAGCTCTCAAGGAAACTCAGTTTTCACACTCTATGCTTAGTGCCCTTTGAGTGCATTTTCTGGGAATGATCCTGGTAGAGCATCCCACACAATCGAATGCTCCACATGCGGGTTTCACATGCCACCAACTCCACATTCACAGGCAACTTCAGCGCCACAGCCGTTTTCAGATAGCCCTCAATACAAAGGCTCTAGATGCAAATATTGGTGTGAGAGCTAATTCAATCAAGGAAACACTGCATGTTGGTGAAGGGCATATTGAAGAAGGATCAGCCGAGTGGTTCTTGTGGGAGAACATCTCCATTTGGCTCACTAACTTCACACACCATCAGGCTTCCAAACAGCTCTCAAGGAAACTCAGTTTTCACACTCTATGTTTAGTGCCCTTTGAGTGACTTATCTAGGAACAATCTTGGTAGAGCATCCCACACAAACGAATGCTCCACATGCGGGTTTCACATGACACCAACTCCACATTCACAGGCAACTTCAGCGCCACAGCCGTTTTCAGATAGCCCTCAATACAAAGGCCTAGACGCAAATATGGGTGTGAGAGCTAATTCAATCAAGGAAACACTGCATGTTGGTGAAGGGCATATTGAAGAAGGATCAGCCGAGTGGTTCTTGTGGGAGAACAACTCCATTTGGCTCACTAACTTCACACACCATCAGGCTTCCAAGCAGCTCTCAAGGAAACTCAGTTTTCACACTCTATGCTTAGTGCCTTTTGATTGCATTATCTAGGATTGAACCTGGTAGAGCATCCCACACAAACGAATGCTCCACATGCGGGTTTCACATGCCACCAACTCCACATTCACAGGCAACTTCAGCGCCACAGCCGTTTTCAGATAGCCCTCAATGCAAAGTCTCTAGACGCAAATATGGGTGTGAGAGCTAATTCAATCAAGGAAACACTGCATGTTTGTGAACGGCATATTGAAGAAGGATCAGCCGAGTGGTTCTTGTGGGAGAACAACTCCATTTGGCTCACTAACTTCACACACCATCAGGCTTCCAAGCAGCTCTCAAGGAAACTCAGTTTTCACACTCTATGCTTAGTGCCCTTTGAGTGCATTATCTAGGAATGAACCTGGTAGAGCATTACACAAAAAAGAATGCTCCACATGCGGGTTTCACATGCCACCAACTCCACATTCACAGGCAACTTCAGCGCCACAGCCGTTTTCAGATAGCCCTCAATGCAAAGGCTCTAGACGCAAATATTGGTGTGAGAGCTAATTCAATCAAGGAAACACTGCATGTTGGTGAAGGGCGTATTGAAGAAGGATCAGCCGAGTGGTTCTTGTGGGAGAACAACTCCATTTGGCTCACTAACTTCACACACCATCAGGCATCCAAGCAGCTCTCAAGGAAACTCAGTTTTCACACTCTATGCTTAGTGCCCTTTGAGTGCCTAGGACTGAAATGAAGCTTGGTGAGCATCCCACACAAACGAATGCTCCACATGCGGGTTTCACATGCCACCAACTCCACATTCTCAGGCAACTTCAGTGCCACAGCCATTTTCAGATAGCCCTCAATGCAAAGGCTCTAGACGCAAATATTGGTGTGAGAGCTAATTCAATCAAGGAAACACCGCATGTTTGTGAACGGCATATTGAAGAAGGATCAGCCGAGTGGTTCTTGTGGGAGAACAACTCCATTTGGCTCACTAACTTCACACACCATCAGGCTTCCAAGCAGCTCTCAAGGAAACTCAGTTTTCACACTCTATGCTTAACGCCCTTTGAGTGCATTATCTAGGAATGATACTGGTAGAGCATCCCACATAATCGAATGCTCCACATGCGGGTTTCACATGCCACCAACTCCACATTCACAGGCAACTTCAGCGCCACAGCCATTTTCAGATAGCCCTCAATGCAAAGGTTCTAGACGCAAAGATTGGTGTGAGAGCTAATTCAATCAAGGAAACACTGCATGTTGGTGAAGGGCATATTGAAGAACGATCAGCCGAGTGGTTCCTGTGGGAGAACAACTCCATTTGGCTCACTAACTTCACACACCATCAGGCTTCCAAGCAGCTCTCAAGGAAACTCAGTTTTCACACTCTATGCTTAGTGCCCTTTGAGTGCATTATCTACGAATGAACCTGGTATAGCATCCCACACAAACGAATGCTCCACATGCGGGTTTCACATGCCATCAACTCCACATTCACAGGCAACTTCAGCGCCACAGCCGTTTTCAGATAGCCCTCAATGCAAAGGCTCTAGACGCAAATATGGGTGTGAGAGCTAATTCAATCAAGGAAACACTGCATGTTGGTGAAGGGCATATTGAAGAAGGATCAGCCGAGTGGTTCTTGTGGGAGAACAACTCCATTTGGCTCAGTAACTTCACACACCATCAGGCATCCAATCAGCTCTCAAGGAAACTCAGTTTTCACACTCTATGCTTAGTGCCCTTTAAGTGCCTAGGACTGAAATGAAGCTTGGTGAGCATCCCACACAAACGAATGCTCCACATGCGGGTTTCACATGCCACCAACTCCACATTCTGAGGCAACTTCAGTGCCACAGCCGTTTTCAGATAGCCCTCAATGCAAAGGCTCGACGCAAATATTGGTGTGAGAGCTAATTCAATCAAGGAAACACCGCATGTTTGTGAACGGCATATTGAAGAAGGATCAGCCGAGTGGTTCTTGTGGGAGAACAACTCCATTTGGCTCACTAATTTCACACACCATAAGGCTTCCAAGCAGCTCTCAAGGAAACTCAGTTTTCACACTCTATGCTTAGTGCCCTTTGAGTGCATTATCTAGGAATGAACCTGGTAGAGCATCCCACACAAACGAATGCTCCACATGAGGGTTTCACATGCCACCAACTCCACATTCACAGGCAACTTCAGCGCCACAGCCGTTTTCAGATAGCCCTCAATGCAAAGGCTCTAGACGCAAATATTGGTGTGAGAGCTAATTCAATCAAGGAAACACTGCATGTTGGTGAAGGGCATATTGAAGAAGGATCAGCCGAGTGGTTCTTGTGGGAGAACAACTCCATTTTGCTCACTAACTTCACACACCATCAGGCTTCCAAGCAGCTCTCAAGGAAACTCAGTTTTCACACTCTATCCTTAGTGCCCTTTGAGTGCCTAGGACTGAAATGAAGCTTGGTGAGCATCCCACACAAACGAATGCTCCACATGCGGGTTTCACATGCCACCAACTCCACATTCTCAGGCAACTTCAGCAACACAGCCGTTTTCAGATAGCCCTCAATGCAAAGTCTCTAGACGCAAATATTGGTGTGAGAGCTAATTCAATCAAGGAGACACTGCATGTTGGTGAAGGGCATATTGAAGAACGATCATCAAGTGGTTCTTGTGGGAGAACAACTCTATTTGGCTCACTAACTTCACACACCATCAGGCTTCCAAGCAGCTCTCAAGGAAACTCAGTTTTCACACTCTATGCTTAACTCCCTTTGAGTGCATTATCTAGGAATGAACATGGTAAAGCATCCCACATAATCGAATGCTCCACATGCGGGTTTCACATGCCACCAACTCCACATTCACAGGCAACTTCAGCGCCACAGCCATTTTAAGATAGCCCTCAATGCAAAGGCTCTAGACGCAAATATTGTTGTGAGAGCTAATTCAATCAAGGAAACACTGCATGTTGGTGAAGGGCATATGGAAGAAAGATCAGCCGAGTGGTTCTTGTGGGAGAACAACTCCATTTGGCTCACTAACTTCACACACCATCAGGCTTCCAAGCAGCTCTCAAGGAAACTCAGTTTTCACACTCTATGCTTAGTGCCCTTGGAGTGCATTATCTAGGAATGAACCTGGTATAGCATCCCACACAAACGAATGCTCCACATGCGGGTTTCACATGCCACAAACTCCACATTCACAGGCAACTTCAGCGCCACAGCCGTTTTCAGATAGCCCTCAATGCAAAGGCTCTAGACGCAAATATTGGTGTGAGAGCTAATTCAATCAAGAAAACACCGCATGTTTTTGAACGGCATATTGAAGAAGGATCAGCCGAGTGGTTCTTGTGGGAGAACAACTCCATTTGGCTCACTAACTTCACACACCATCAGGCTTCCAAGCAGCTCTCAAGGAAACTCAGTTTTCACACTCTATGCTTAGTGCCCTTTGAGTGCCTAGGACTGAAATGAAGCTTGGTGAGCATCCCACACAAACGAATGCTCCACATGCGGTTTTCTCATGCCACCAACTCCACATTCTCAGGCAACTTGAGCGCCACAGCCGTTTTTAGATAGCCCTCAATGCAAAGACTCTAGACGCAAATATGGGTGTGAGAGCTAATTCAATCAAGGAAACACTGCATGTTGGTGAAGGGCATATTGAAGAAGGATCAGCCGAGTGGTTCTTGTGGGAGAACAACTCCATTTGGCTCACTAACTTCACACACCATCAGGCTTACAAGCAGCTCTCAAGGAAACTCAGTTTTCACACTCTATCCTTAGTGCCCTTTGAGTGGCTAGGACTGAAATGAAGCTTGGTGAGCATCCCACACAAAAGAATGCTCCACATGCGGGTTTCACATGCCACCAACTCCACATTCTCAGGCAACTTCAGCGCCACAGCCGTTTTCAGATAGCCCTCAATGCAAAGTCTCTAGACGCAAATATGGGTGTGAGAGCTAATTCAATCAAGGAAACACTGCATGTTGGTGAAGGGCATATTGAAGAACGATCAGCCGAGTGGTTCTTGTGGGAGAACAACTCTATTTGGCTCACTAACTTCACACACCATCAGGCTTCCAAGCAGCTCTCAAGGAAACTCAGTTTTCACACTCTATGCTTAACTCCCTTTGAGTGCATTATCTAGGAATGATCCTGGTAGAGCATCCCACATAATCGAATGCTCCACATACGGGTTTCACATGCCACCAACTCCACATTCACAGGCAACTTCAGCGCCACAGCCATTTTCAGATAGCCCTCAATGCAAAGGCTCTAGACGCAAATATTGTTGTGAGAGCTAATTCAATCAAGGAAACACTGCATGTTGGTGAAGGGCATATGGAAGAAAGATCAGCCGAGTGGTTCTTGTGGGAGAACAACTCCATTTGGCTCACTAACTTCACACACCATCAGGCTTCCAAGCAGCTCTCAAGGAAACTGAGTTTTCACACTCTATGCTTAGTGCCCTTTGAGTGCATTATCTAGGAATGAACCTGGTATAGCATCCCACACAAACGAATGCTCCACATGCGGGTTTCTCATGCCACCAACTCCACATTCAGAGGCAACTTGAGCGCCACAGCCGTTTTCAGATAGCCCTCAATGCAAAGGCTCTAGATGCAAATATTGGTGTGAAAGCTAATTCAATCAAGGAAACACTGCATGTTGGTGAAGGGCATATTGAAGAAGGATCAGCCGAGTGGTTCTTGTGGGAGAACAACTCCATTTGGCTCACTAACTTCACACACCATCAGGCTTCCAAGCAGCTCTCAAGGAAACTCAGTTTTCACACTCTATCCTTAGTGCCCTTTGAGTGGCTAGGACTGAAATGAATCTTGGTGAGCATCCCACACAAAAGAATGCTCCACATGCGGGTTTCACATGCCACCAACTCCACATTCTCAGGCAACTTCAGCAACACAGCCGTTTTCAGATAGCCCTCAATGCAAAGTCTCTAGACGCAAATATTGGTGTGAGAGCTAATTCAATCAAGGAAATACTGCATGTTGGTGAAGGGCATATTGAAGAATGATCAGCCGAGTGGTTCTTGTGGGAGAACAACTCTATTTGGCTCACTAACTTCACACACCATCAGGCTTCCAAGCAGCTCTCAAGGAAACTCAGTTTTCACACTCTATGCTTAACTCCCTTTGAGTGCATTATCTAGGAATGATCCTGGTAGAGCATCCCACATAATCGAATGCTCCACATGCGGGTTTCACATGCCACCAACTCCACATTCACAGGCAACTTCAGCGCCACAGCCATTTTCAGATAGCCCTCAATGCAAAGACTCTAGACGCAAATATGGGTGTGAGAGCTAATTCAATCAAGGAAACACTGCATGTTGGTGAAGGGCATATTGAAGAAGGATCAGCCGAGTGGTTCTTGTGGGAGAACAACTCCATTTGGCTCACTAACTTCACACACCATCAGGCTTCCAAGCAGCTCTCAAGGAAACTCAGTTTTCACACTCTATGCTTAGTGCCCTTTGAGTGCATTATCTAGGATTGACCCTGGCAGAGCATCCCACTCAAACGAATGCTCCACATGCGGGTTTCACATGCCACCAACTCCACATTCACAGGCAACTTCAGCGCCACAGCCGTTTTCAGATAGCCCTCAATGCAAAGTCTCTAGACGCAAATATGGGTGTGAGAGCTAATTCAATCAAGGAAACACTGCATGTTGGTGAAGGGCATATTGAAGAAGGATCAGCCGAGTGGTTCTTGTGGGAGAACAACTCCATTTGGCTCAGTAACTTCACACACCATCAGGCATCCAATCAGCTCTCAAGGAAACTCAGTTTTCACACTCTATGCTTAGTGCCCTTTAAGTGCCTAGGACTGAAATGAAGCTTGGTGAGCATCCCACACAAACGAATGCTCCACATGCGGGTTTCACATGCCACCAACTCCACATTCTGAGGCAACTTCAGTGCCACAGCCGTTTTCAGATAGCCCTCAATGCAAAGGCTCGACGCAAATATTGGTGTGAGAGCTAATTCAATCAAGGAAACACCGCATGTTTGTGAACGGCATATTGAAGAAGGATCAGCCGAGTGGTTCTTGTGGGAGAACAACTCCATTTGGCTCACTAATTTCACACACCATAAGGCTTCCAAGCAGCTCTCAAGGAAACTCAGTTTTCACACTCTATGCTTAGTGCCCTTTGAGTGCATTATCTAGGAATGAACCTGGTAGAGCATCCCACACAAACGAATGCTCCACATGAGGGTTTCACATGCCACCAACTCCACATTCACAGGCAACTTCAGCGCCACAGCCGTTTTCAGATAGCCCTCAATGCAAAGGCTCTAGACGCAAATATTGGTGTGAGAGCTAATTCAATCAAGGAAACACTGCATGTTGGTGAAGGGCATATTGAAGAAGGATCAGCCGAGTGGTTCTTGTGGGAGAACAACTCCATTTTGCTCACTAACTTCACACACCATCAGGCTTCCAAGCAGCTCTCAAGGAAACTCAGTTTTCACACTCTATCCTTAGTGCCCTTTGAGTGCCTAGGACTGAAATGAAGCTTGGTGAGCATCCCACACAAACGAATGCTCCACATGCGGGTTTCACATGCCACCAACTCCACATTCTCAGGCAACTTCAGCAACACAGCCGTTTTCAGATAGCCCTCAATGCAAAGTCTCTAGACGCAAATATTGGTGTGAGAGCTAATTCAATCAAGGAGACACTGCATGTTGGTGAAGGGCATATTGAAGAACGATCATCAAGTGGTTCTTGTGGGAGAACAACTCTATTTGGCTCACTAACTTCACACACCATCAGGCTTCCAAGCAGCTCTCAAGGAAACTCAGTTTTCACACTCTATGCTTAACTCCCTTTGAGTGCATTATCTAGGAATGAACTTGGTAAAGCATCCCACATAATCGAATGCTCCAGATGCGGGTTTCACATGCCACCAACTCCACATTCACAGGCAACTTCAGCGCCACAGCCATTTTAAGATAGCCCTCAATGCAAAGGCTCTAGACGCAAATATTGTTGTGAGAGCTAATTCAATCAAGGAAACACTGCATGTTGGTGAAGGGCATATGGAAGAAAGATCAGCCGAGTGGTTCTTGTGGGAGAACAACTCCATTTGGCTCACTAACTTCACCCACCATCAGGCTTCCAAGCAGCTCTCAAGGAAACTCAGTTTTCACACTCTATGCTTAGTGCCCTTGGAGTGCATTATCTAGGAATGAACCTGGTATAGCATCCCACACAAACGAATGCTCCACATGCGGGTTTCACATGCCACAAACTCCACATTCACAGGCAACTTCAGCGCCACAGCCGTTTTCAGATAGCCCTCAATGCAAAGGCTCTAGACGCAAATATTGGTGTGAGAGCTAATTCAATCAAGAAAACACCGCATGTTTGTGAACGGCATATTGAAGAAGGATCAGCCGAGTGGTTCTTGTGGGAGAACAACTCCATTTGGCTCACTAACTTCACACACCATCAGGCTTCCAAGCAGCTCTCAAGGAAACTCAGTTTTCACACTCTATGCTTAGTGCCCTTTGAGTGCCTAGGACTGAAATGAAGCTTGGTGAGCATCCCACACAAACGAATGCTCCACATGCGGTTTTCTCATGCCACCAACTCCACATTCTCAGGCAACTTGAGCGCCACAGCCGTTTTCAGATAGCCCTCAATGCAAAGACTCTAGACGCAAATATGGGTGTGAGAGCTAATTCAATCAAGGAAACACCGCATGTTGGTGAAGGGCATATTGAAGAAGGATCAGCCGAGTGGTTCTTGTGGGAGAACAACTCCATTTGGCTCACTAACTTCACACACCATCAGGCTTACAAGCAGCTCTCAAGGAAACTCAGTTTTCACACTCTATCCTTAGTGCCCTTTGAGTGGCTAGGACTGAAATGAAGCTTGGTGAGCATCCCACACAAAAGAATGCTCCACATGCGGGTTTCACATGCCACCAACTCCACATTCTCAGGCAACTTCAGCGCCACAGCCGTTTTCAGATAGCCCTCAATGCAAAGTCTCTAGACGCAAATATTGGTGTGAGAGCTAATTCAATCAAGGAAACACTGCATGTTGGTGAAGGGCATATTGAAGAACGATCAGCCGAGTGGTTCTTGTGGGAGAACAACTCTATTTGGCTCACTAACTTCACACACCATCAGGCTTCCAAGCAGCTCTCAAGGAAACTCAGTTTTCACACTCTATGCTTAACTCCCTTTGAGTGCATTATCTAGGAATGATCCTGGTAGAGCATCCCACATAATCGAATGCTCCACATACGGGTTTCACATGCCACCAACTCCACATTCACAGGCAACTTCAGCGCCACAGCCATGTTAAGATAGCCCTCAATGCAAAGGCTCTAGACGCAAATATTGTTGTGAGAGCTAATTCAATCAAGGAAACACTGCATGTTGGTGAAGGGCATATGGAAGAAAGATCAGCCGAGTGGTTCTTGTGGGAGAACAACTCCATTTGGCTCACTAACTTCACACACCATCAGGCTTCCAAGCAGCTCTCAAGGAAACTGAGTTTTCACACTCTATGCTTAGTGCCCTTTGAGTGCATTATCTAGGAATGAACCTGGTATAGCATCCCACACAAACGAATGCTCCACATGCGGGTTTCTCATGCCACCAACTCCACATTCAGAGGCAACTTGAGCGCCACAGCCGTTTTCAGATAGCCATCAATGCAAAGGCTCTAGATGCAAATATTGGTGTGAAAGCTAATTCAATCAAGGAAACACTGCATGTTGGTGAAGGGCATATTGAAGAAGGATCAGCCGAGTGGTTCTTGTGGGAGAACAACTCCATTTGGCTCAGTAACTTCACACACCATCAGGCTTCCAAGCAGCTCTCAAGGAAACTCAGTTTTCACACTCTATGCTTAGTGCCCTTTAAGTGCCTAGGACTGAAATGAAGCTTGGTGAGCATCCCACACAAACGAATGCTCCACATGCGGGTTTCACATGCCACCAACTCCACATTCTCAGGCAACTTCAGTGCCACAGCCGTTTTCAGATAGCCCTCAATGCAAAGGCTCGACGCAAATATTGGTGTGAGAGCTAATTCAATCAAGGAAACACCGCATGTTTGTGAACGGCATATTGAAGAAGGATCAGCCGAGTGGTTCTTGTGGGAGAACAACTCCATTTGGCTCACTAATTTCACACACCATCAGGCTTCCAAGCAGCTCTCAAGGAAACTCAGTTTTCACACTCTATGCTTAGTGCCCTTTGAGTGCATTATCTAGGAATGAACCTGGTAGAGCATCCCACACAAACGAATGCTCCACATGAGGGTTTCACATGCCACCAACTCCACATTCACAGGCAACTTCAGCACATCAGCCGTTTTCAGATAGCCCTCAATGCAAAGGCTCTAGACGCAAATATTGGTGTGAGAGCTAATTCAATCAAGGAAACACTGCATGTTGGTGAAGGGCATATTGAAGAAGGATCAGCCGAGTGGTTCTTGTGGGAGAACAACTCCATTTGGCTCACTAACTTCACACACCATCAGGCTTCCAAGCAGCTCTCAAGGAAACTCAGTTTTCACACTCTATCCTTAGTGCCCTTTGAGTGGCTAGGACTGAAATGAATCTTGGTGAGCATCCCACACAAAAGAATGCTCCACATGCGGGTTTCACATGCCACCAACTCCACATTCTCAGGCAACTTCAGCAACACAGCCGTTTTCAGATAGCCCTCAATGCAAAGTCTCTAGACGCAAATATTGGTGTGAGAGCTAATTCAATCAAGGAAATACTGCATGTTGGTGAAGGGCATATTGAAGAATGATCAGCCGAGTGGTTCTTGTGGGAGAACAACTCTATTTGGCTCACTAACTTCACACACCATCAGGCTTCCAAGCAGCTCTCAAGGAAACTCAGTTTTCACACTCTATGCTTAACTCCCTTTGAGTGCATTATCTAGGAATGATCCTGGTAGAGCATCCCACATAATCGAATGCTCCACATGCGGGTTTCACATGCCACCAACTCCACATTCACAGGCAACTTCAGCGCCACAGCCATTTTCAGATAGCCCTCAATGCAAAGACTCTAGACGCAAATATGGGTGTGAGAGCTAATTCAATCAAGGAAACACTGCATGTTGGTGAAGGGCATATTGAAGAAGGATCAGCCGAGTGGTTCTTGTGGGAGAACAACTCCATTTGGCTCACTAACTTCACCCACCATCAGGCTTCCAAGCAGCTCTCAAGGAAACTCAGTTTTCACACTCTATGCTTAGTGCCCTTTGAGTGCATTATCTAGGATTGACCCTGGCAGAGCATCCCACTCAAACGAATGCTCCACATGCGGGTTTCACATGCCACCAACTCCACATTCACAGGCAACTTCAGCGCCACAGCCGTTTTCAGATAGCCCTCAATGCAAAGGCTCTAGACGCAAATATTGGTGTGAGAGCTAATTCAATCAAGGAAACACTGCATGTTGGTGAAGGGCATATGGAAGAAGGATCAGCCGAGTGGTTCTAGTGGGAGAACAACTCCATTTGGCTCACTAACTTCACACACCATCAGGCTTCCAAGCAGCTCTCAAGGAAACTCAGTTTTCACACTCTATGCTTAGTGCCCTTTGAGTGCATTATCTAGGAATGAACCTGGTAGAGCATCCCACACAAACGAATGCTCCACATGCGGGTTTCACATGCCACAAACTCCACATTCACAGGCAACTTCAGCGCCACAGCCGTTTTCAGATAGCCCTCAATGCAAAGGCTCTAGACGCAAATATTGGTGTGAGAGCTAATTCAATCAAGAAAACACTGCATGTTGGTGAAGGGCATATTGAAGAAGGATCAGCCGAGTGGTTCTTGTGGGAGAACAACTCCATTTGGCTCACTAACTTCACACACCATCAGGCTTCCAAGCAGCTCTCAAGGAAACTCAGTTTTCACACTCTATGCTTAGTGCCCTTTGAGTGCCTAGGACTGAAATGAAGCTTGGTGAGCATCCCACACAAACGAATGCTCCACATGCGGTTTTCTCATGCCACCAGCTCCACATTCTCAGGCAACTTGAGCGCCACAGCCGTTTTCAGATAGCCCTCAATTCAAAGGCTCTAGACGCAAATATGGGTGTGAGAGCTAATTCAATCAAGGAAACACTGCATGTTGGTGAAGGGCATATTGAAGAAGGATCAGCCGAGTGGTTCTTGTGGGAGAACAACTCCATTTGGCTCACTAACTTCACACACCATCAGGCTTCCAAGCAGCTCTCAAGGAAACTCAGTTTTCACACTCTATGCTTTGTGCCTTTTGAGTGCATTATCTAGGAATGAACCTGGTAGAGCATCCCACATAATCGAATGCTCCACATGCGGGTTTCACATGCCACCAACTCCACATTCTCAGGCAACTTGAGCGCCACAGCCGTTTTCAGATAGCCCTCAATGCAAAGGCTCTAGACGCAAATATGGGTGTGAGAGCTAATTCAATCAAGGAAACACTGCATGTTGGTGAAGGGCATATTGAAGAAGGATCAGCCGAGTGGTTCTTGTGGGAGAACAACTCCATTTGGCTCACTAACTTCACACACCATCAGGCTTCCAAGCAGCTCTCAAGGAAACTCAGTTTTCACACTCTATGTTTAGTGCCCTTTGAATGCATTATCTAGGAATGATCCTATTAGAGCATCCCACATAATCGAGTGCTCCACATGCGGGTTTCACATGCCACCAACTCCACATTCACAGGCAACTTCAGCGCCACCGCCCTTTTCAGATAGCCCTCAATGCAAAGGCTCTAGACGCAAATATGGATGTGAGAGCTAATTCAATCAAGGAAACACTGCATGTTGGTGAAGGGCATATTGAAGAAGGATCAGCCGAGTGGTTCTTGTGGGAGAACAACTCCATTTGGCTCACTAACTTCACACACCATCAGGCTTCCAAGCAGCTCTCAAGGAAACTCAGTTTTCACACTCTATGCTTAGTGCCCTTTGAGTGCCTAGGACTGAAATGAAGCTTGGTGAGCATCCCACACAAACGAATGCTCCACATGCGGTTTTCTCATGCCACCAACTCCACATTCTCAGGCAACTTGAGCGCCACAGCCGTTTTCAGATAGCCCTCAATGCAAAGACTCTAGACGCAAATATGGGTGTGAGAGCTAATTCAATCAAGGAAACACTGCATGTTGGTGAAGGGCATATTGAAGAAGGATCAGCCGAGTGGTTCTTGTGGGAGAACAACTCCATTTGGCTCACTAACTTCACACACCATCAGGCTTCCAAGCAGCTCTCAAGGAAACTCAGTTTTCACACTCTATCCTTAGTGCCCTTTGAGTGGCTAGGACTGAAATGAAGCTTGGTGAGCATCCCACACAAAAGAATGCTCCACATGCGGGTTTCACATGCCACCAACTCCACATTCTCAGGCAACTTCAGCAACACAGCCGTTTTCAGATAGCCCTCAATGCAAAGGCTCTAGACGCAAATATTGGTGTGAGAGCTAATTCAATCAAGGAGACACTGCATGTTGGTGAAGGGCATATTGAAGAAGGATCAGCCGAGTGGTTCTTGTGGGAGAACAACTCTATTTGGCTCACTAACTTCACACACCATCAGGCTTCCAAGCAGCTCTCAAGGAAACTCAGTTTTCACACTCTAAGCTTAACTCCCTTTGAGTGCATTATCTAGGAATGATCCTGGTAGAGCATACCACATAATCGAATGCTCCACATGCGGGTTTCACATGCCACCAACTCCACATTCACAGGCAACTTCAGCGCCACAGCCGTTTTCAGATAGCCCTCAATGCAAAGGCTCTAGACGCAAATATGGGTGTGAGAGCTTATTCAATCAAGGAAACACTGCATGCTGGTGAAGGGCATATGGAAGAAGGATCAGCCGAGTGGTTCTTGTGGGAGAACAACTCCATTTGGCTCACTAACTTCACACACCATCAGGCTTCCAAGCAGCTCTCAAGGAAACTCAGTTTTCACACTCTATGCTTAGTGCCCTTTGAGTGCCTAGGACTGATGTGAAGCTTGGTGAGCATCCCACACAAACGAATGCTCCACATACGGGTTTCACATGCCACCAACTCCACATTCTCAGGCAACTTCAGCACCACAGCCGTTTTCAGATAGCCCTCAATGCAAAGGCTCTAGACGGAAATATTGGTGTGAGAGCTAATTCAATCAAGGAAACACTGCATGTTGGTGAAGGGCATATTGAAGAAGGATCAGCAGAGTGGTTCTTGTGGGAGAACAACTCCATTTGGCTCACTAACTTCACACACCATCAGGCTTCCAAGCAGCTCTCAAGGAAACTCAGTTTTCACACTCTATGTTTAGTGCCCTTTGAATGCATTATCTAGGAATGATCCTGGTAGAGCATCCCACATAATCGAGTGCTCCACATGCGGGTTTCACATGCCACCAACTCCACATTCACAGGCAACTTCAGCGCCACAGCCGTTTTCAGATAGCCCTCAATGCAAAGTCTCTAGACGCAAATATTGGTGTGAGAGCTAATTCAATCAAGGAAACACTGCATGTTGGTGAAGGGCATATTGAAGAAGGATCAGCCGAGTGGTTCTTGTGGGAGAACAACTCCATTTGGCTCACTAACTTCACACACCATCAGACTTCCAAGCAGCTCTCAAGGAAACTCAGTTTTCACACTCTATGCTTAGTGCCCTTTGAGTGGCTAGGACTGAAATGAAGCATGGTGAGCATCCCACACAAACGAATGCTCCACATGCGGGTTTCACATGCCACCAACTCCACATTCTCAGGCAACTTCAGCGCCACAGATGTTTTCAGATAGCCCTCAATGCAAAGGCTCTAGACGCAAATATGGGTGTGAGAGCTAATTCAATCAAGGAAACACTGCATGTTGGTGAAGGGCATATTGAAGAAGGATCAGCCGAGTGGTTCTTGTGGGAGAACAACTCCATTTGGCTCACTAACTTCACACACCATCAGGCTTCCAAGCAGCTCTCAAGGAAACTCAGTTTTCACACTCTATGTTTAGTGCCCTTTGAATGCATTATCTAGGAATGATCCTGGTAGAGCATCCCACATAAT
This sequence comes from Ochotona princeps, assembly GCF_030435755.1. NCBI lineage: Eukaryota > Metazoa > Chordata > Mammalia > Lagomorpha > Ochotonidae > Ochotona > Ochotona princeps. The sequence goes on along the minus strand of NW_026696863.1, from coordinate 35,153 downwards.
CGAGTGCTCCACATGCGGGTTTCACATGCCACCAACTCCACATTCACAGGCAACTTCAGCGCCACCGCCCTTTTCAGATAGCCCTCAATGCAAAGGCTCTAGACGCAAATATGGATGTGAGAGCTAATTCAATCAAGGAAACACTGCATGTTGGTGAAGGGCATATTGAAGAAGGATCAGCCGAGTGGTTCTTGTGGGAGAACAACTCCATTTGGCTCACTAACTTCACACACCATCAGGCTTCCAAGCAGCTCTCAAGGAAACTCAGTTTTCACACTCTATGCTTAGTGCCCTTTGAGTGCCTAGGACTGAAATGAAGCTTGGTGAGCATCCCACACAAACGAATGCTCCACATGCGGTTTTCTCATGCCACCAACTCCACATTCTCAGGCAACTTGAGCGCCACAGCCGTTTTCAGATAGCCCTCAATGCAAAGACTCTAGACGCAAATATGGGTGTGAGAGCTAATTCAATCAAGGAAACACTGCATGTTGGTGAAGGGCATATTGAAGAAGGATCAGCCGAGTGGTTCTTGTGGGAGAACAACTCCATTTGGCTCACTAACTTCACACACCATCAGGCTTCCAAGCAGCTCTCAAGGAAACTCAGTTTTCACACTCTATCCTTAGTGCCCTTTGAGTGGCTAGGACTGAAATGAAGCTTGGTGAGCATCCCACACAAAAGAATGCTCCACATGCGGGTTTCACATGCCACCAACTCCACATTCTCAGGCAACTTCAGCAACACAGCCGTTTTCAGATAGCCCTCAATGCAAAGTCTCTAGACGCAAATATTGGTGTGAGAGCTAATTCAATCAAGGAGACACTGCATGTTGGTGAAGGGCATATTGAAGAAGGATCAGCCGAGTGGTTCTTGTGGGAGAACAACTCTATTTGGCTCACTAACTTCACACACCATCAGGCTTCCAAGCAGCTCTCAAGGAAACTCAGTTTTCACACTCTAAGCTTAACTCCCTTTGAGTGCATTATCTAGGAATGATCCTGGTAGAGCATCCCACATAATCGAATGCTCCACATGCGGGTTTCACATGCCACCAACTCCACATTCACAGGCAACTTCAGCGCCACAGCCGTTTTCAGATAGCCCTCAATGCAAAGGCTCTAGACGCAAATATGGGTGTGAGAGCTTATTCAATCAAGGAAACACTGCATGCTGGTGAAGGGCATATGGAAGAAGGATCAGCCGAGTGGTTCTTGTGGGAGAACAACTCCATTTGGCTCACTAACTTCACACACCATCAGGCTTCCAAGCAGCTCTCAAGGAAACTCAGTTTTCACACTCTATGCTTTGTGCCTTTTGAGTGCATTATCTAGGAATGAACCTGGTAGAGCATCCCACATAATCGAATGCTCCACATGCGGGTTTCACATGCCACCAACTCCACATTCTCAGGCAACTTCAGCGCCACAGCCGTTTTCAGATAGCCCTCAATGCAAAGGCTCTAGACGCAAATATGGGTGTGAGAGCTAATTCAATCAAGGAAACACTGCATGTTGGTGAAGGGCATATTGAAGAAGGATCAGCCGAGTGGTTCTTGTGGGAGAACAACTCCATTTGGCTCACTAACTTCACACACCATCAGGCTTCCAAGCAGCTCTCAAGGAAACTCAGTTTTCACACTCTATGCTTAGTGCCCTTTGAGTGCCTAGGACTGATGTGAAGCTTGGTGAGCATCCCACACAAACGAATGCTCCACATGCGGGTTTCACATGCCACCAACTCCACATTCTCAGGCAACTTCAGCACCACAGCCGTTTTCAGATAGCCCTCAATGCAAAGGCTCTAGACGGAAATATTGGTGTGAGAGCTAATTCAATCAAGGAAACACTGCATGTTGGTGAAGGGCATATTGAAGAAGGATCAGCAGAGTGGTTCTTGTGGGAGAACAACTCCATTTGGCTCACTAACTTCACACACCATCAGGCTTCCAAGCAGCTCTCAAGGAAACTCAGTTTTCACACTCTATGTTTAGTGCCCTTTGAATGCATTATCTAGGAATGATCCTGGTAGAGCATCCCACATAATCGAGTGCTCCACATGCGGGTTTCACATGCCACCAACTCCACATTCACAGGCAACTTCAGCGCCACAGCCGTTTTCAGATAGCCCTCAATGCAAAGGCTCTAGACGCAAATATTGGTGTGAGAGCTAATTCAATCAAGGAAACACTGCATGTTGGTGAAGGGCATATTGAAGAAGGATCAGCCGAGTGGTTCTTGTGGGAGAACAACTCCATTTGGCTCACTAACTTCACACACCATCAGACTTCCAAGCAGCTCTCAAGGAAACTCAGTTTTCACACTCTATGCTTAGTGCCCTTTGAGTGGCTAGGACTGAAATGAAGCATGGTGAGCATCCCACACAAACGAATGCTCCACATGCGGGTTTCACATGCCACCAACTCCACATTCTCAGGCAACTTCAGCGCCACAGATGTTTTCAGATAGCCCTCAATGCAAAGGCTCTAGACGCAAATATGGCTGTGAGAGCTAATTCAATCAAGGAAACACTGCATGTTGGTGAAGGGCATATTGAAGAAGGATCAGCCGAGTGGTTCTTGTGGGAGAACAACTCCATTTGGCTCACTAACTTCACACACCATCAGGCTTCCAAGCAGCTCTCAAGGAAACTCAGTTTTCACACTCTATGCTTAGTGCCCTTTTAGTGCATTATCTAGGAATGATCCTGGTAGAGCATCCCACACAAACGAATGCTCCACATGCGGGTTTCACATGCCACCAACTCCACATTCACAGGCAACTTGAGCGCCACAGCCGTTTTCAGATAGCCCTCAATGCAAAGGCTCTAGACGCAAATATGGGTGTGAGAGCTAATTCAATCAAGGAAACACTGCATGTTGGTGAAGGGCATATTGAAGAAGGATCAGCCGAGTGGTTCTTGTGGGAGAACAACTCCATTTGGCTCACTAACTTCACACACCATCAGGCTTCCAAGCAGCTCTCAAGGAAACTCAGTTTTCACACTCTATGCTTAGTGCCCTTTGAGTGAATTATCTAGGAATGAACCTGGTGAGCATCCCACACAAAAGAATGCTCCACATGCGGGTTTCACATGCCACAAACTCCACATTCACAGGCAACTTCAGCGCCACAGCCGTTTTCAGATAGCCCTCAATGCAAAGGCTCTAGACGCAAATATTGGTGTGAGAGCTAATTCAATCAAGGAAACACTGCATGTTGGTGAAGGGCATATTGAAGAAGGATCAGCCGAGTGGTTCTTGTGGGAGAACAACTCCATTTGGCTCTCTAACTTCACACACCATCAGGCTTCCAAGCAGCTCTCAAGGAAACTCAGTTTTCACACTCTATGCTTAGTGCCCTTTGAGTGCCTAGGACTGAAATGAAGCTTGGTGAGCATCCAACACAAACGAATGCTCCACATGCGGGTTTCACATGCCACCAACTCCACATTCACAGGCAACTTCAGCGCCACAGCCGTTTTCAGATAGCCCTCAATGCAAAGGCTCTAGACGCAAATATTGGTGTGAGAGCTAATTCAATCAAGGAAACACCGCATGTTTGTGAACGGCATATTGAAGAAGGATCAGCCGAGTGGTTCTTGTGGGAGAACAACTCCATTTGGCTCACTAACTTCACACACCATCAGGCTTTCAAGCAGCTCTCAAGGAAACTCAGTTTTCACACTCTATGCTTTGAGCCCTTTGAGTGCCTAGGACTGAAATGAAGCTTGGTGAGCATCCCACACAAACGAATGCTCCACATGCGGGTTTCACATGCCACCAACTCCACATTCTCAGGCAACTTCAGCGCCACAGCCGTTTTCAGATAGCCCTCAATGCAAAGGCTCTAGACGCAAATATTGGTGTGAGAGCTAATTCAATCAAGGAAACACTGCATGTTGGTGAAGGGCATATTGAAGAAGGATCAGCCGAGTGGTTCTTGTGGGAGAACAACTCCATTTGGCTCACTAACTTCACACACCATCAGGCTTCCAAGCAGCTCTCAAGGAAACTCAGTTTTCACACTCTATGCTTAGTGCCCTTTGAGTGCATTATCTAGGAATGAACCTGGTAGAGCATCCCACACAAACGAATGCTCCACATGCGGGTTTCACATGCCACCAACTCCACATTCACAGGCAACTTCAGCGCCACAGCCGTTTTCAGATAGCCCTCAATGCAAAGGCTCTAGACGCAAATATGGGTGTGAGAGCTAATTCAATCAAGGAAACACTGCATGTTGGTGAAGGGCATATTGAAGAAGGATCAGCCGAGTGGTTCTTGTGGGAGAACAACTCCATTTGGCTCACTAACTTCACACACCATCAGGCTTCCAAGCAGCTCTCAAGGAAACTCAGTTTTCACACTCTATGCTTAGTGCCCTTTGAGTGCCTAGGAGTGAAATGAAGCTTGGTGAGCATCCCACACAATCGAATGCTCCACATGCGGGTTTCACATGCCACCAACTCCACATTCTCAGGCAACTTGAGCGCCACAGCCGTTTTCAGATAGCCCTCAATGCAAAGGCTCTAGACGCAAATATTGGTTTGAGAGCTAATTCAATCAAGGAAACACTGCATGTTGGTGAAGGGCATATTGAAGAAGCATCAGCTGAGTGGTTCTTGTGGGAGAACAACTCCATTTGGCTCACTAACTTCACACACCATCAGGCTTCCAAGCAGCTCTCAAGGAAACTCAGTTTTCACACTCTATGCTTTGAGACCTTTGAGTGCCTAGGACTGAAATGAAGCTTGGTGAGCATCCCACACAAACTAATGCTCCACATGCGGGTTTCACATGCCACCAACTCCACATTCTCAGGCAACTTCAGCGCCACAGCCGTTTTCAGATAGCCCTCAATGCAAAGACTCTAGACGCAAATATGGGTGTGAGAGCTAATTCAATCAAGGAAACACTGCATGTTGGTGAAGGGCATATTGAAGAAGGATCAGCCGAGTGGTTCTTGTGGGAGAACAACTCCATTTGGCTCACTAACTTCACACACCATCAGGCTTCCAAGCAGCTCTCAAGGAAACTCAGTTTTCACACTCTATGCTTTGTGCCCTTTGAGTGCATTATCTAGGAATGATCCTGGTAGAGCATTCCACACAATCGAATGCTCCACATGCGGGTTTCACATGCCACCAACTCCACATTCTCAGACAACTTCAGCGCCACAGCCATTTTCAGATAACCCTCAATGCAAAGGCTCTAGACGCAAATATTGGTGTGAGAGCTAATTCAATCAAGGAAACACTGCATGTTGGTGAAGGGCATATTGAAGAAGGATCAGCCGAGTGGTTCTTGTGGGAGAACAACTCCATTTGGCTCACTAACTTCACACACCATCAGGCTTCCAAGCAGCTCTCCAGGAAACTCAGTTTTCACACTCTATGCTTAACGCCCTTTGAGTGCATTATCTAGGAATGATCCTGGTAGAGCATCCCACACAATCGAATGCTCCACATGCGTGTTTCACATGCCACCAACTCCACATTCACAGGCAACTTCAGCGCCACAGCCGTTTTCAGATAGCCCTCAATGCAAAGGCTCCAGACGCAAATATTGGTGTGAGAGCTAATTCAATCAAGGAAACACTGCATGTTGGTGAAGGGCATATTGAAGAAGGATCAGCCGAGTGGTTCTTGTGGGAGAACAACTCCATTTGGCTCACTAACTTCACACACCATCAGGCTTCCAAGCAGCTCTCAAGGAAACTCAGTTTTCACACTCTATGCTTAGTGCCCTTTGAGTGCCTACGACTGAAATGAAGCTTGGTGAGCATCCAACACAAACGAATGCTCCACATGCGGGTTTCACATGCCACCAACTCCACATTCACAGGCAACTTCAGCGCCACAGCCGTTTTCAGATAGCCCTCAATGCAAAGGCTCTAGACGCAAATATTGGTGTGAGAGCTAATTCAATCAAGGAAACACTGCATGTTGGTGAAGGGCATATTGAAGAAGGATCAGCCGAGTGGTTCTTGTGGGAGAACAACTCCATTTGGCTCACTAACTTCACACACCATCAGGCTTCCAAGCAGCTCTCAAGGAAACTCAGTTTTCACACTCTATGCTTAGTGCCCTTTGAGTGCATTATCTAGGAATGAACCTGGTATAGCATCCCACACAAACGAATGCTCCACATGCGGGTTTCACATGCCACCAACTCCACATTCACAGGCAACTTCAGCGCCACAGCCGTTTTCAGATAGCCCTCAATACAAAGGCTCTAGACGCAAATATTGGTGTGAGAGCTAATTCAATCAAGGAAACACTGCATGTTGGTGAAGGGCATATTGAAGAAGGATCAGCTGAGTGGTTCTTGTGGGAGAACAACTCCATTTGGCTCACTAACTTCACACACCATCAGGCTTCCAAGCAGCTCTCAAGGAAACTCAGTTTTCACACTCTATGCTTAGTGCCCTTTGAGTGCATTATCTAGGAATGATCCTGGTAGAGCATCCCACACAATCGAATGCTCCACATGCGGGTTTCACATGCCACCAACTCCACATTCTCAGGCAACTTCAGCGCCACAGCCGTTTTCAGATAGCCCTCAATGCAAAGGCTCTAGACGCAAATATTGGTGTGAGAGCTAATTCAATCAAGGAAACACTGCATGTTGGTGAAGGGCATATTGAAGAAGGATCAGCTGAGTGGTTCTTGTGGGAGAACAACTCCATTTGGCTCACTAACTTCACACACCATCAGGTTTCCAAGCAGCTCTCAAGGAAACTCAGTTTTCACATTCTATGCTTAGTGCCCTTTGAGTGCCTAGGACTGAAATGAAGCTTGGTGAGCATCCCACACAAACGAATGCTCCACATGCGGGTTTCTCATGCCACCAACTCCACATTCTCAGGCAACTTGAGCGAGACAGCCGTTTTCAGATAGCCCTCAATGCAAAGACTCTGGACGCAAATATGGGTGTGAGAGCTAATTCAATCAAGGAAACACTGCATGTTGGTGAAGGGCATATTGAAGAAGGATCAGCCGAGTGGTTCTTGTGGGAGAACAACTCCATTTGGCTCACTAACTTCACACACCATCAGGCTTCCAAGCATCTCTCAAGGAAACTCAGTTTTCACACTCTATGCTTTGTGCCCTTTGAGTGCATTATCTAGGAATGATCCTGGTAGAGCATTCCACACAATCGAATGCTCCACATGCGGGTTTCACATGCCACCAACTCCACATTCTCAGACAACTTCAGCGCCACAGCCATTTTCAGATAACCCTCAATGCAAAGGCTCTAGACGCAAATATTGGTGTGAGAGCTAATTCAATCAAGGAAACACTGCATGTTGGTGAAGGGCATATTGAAGAAGGATCAGCCGAGTGGTTCTTGTGGGAGAACAACTCCATTTGGCTCACTAACTTCACACACCATCAGGCTTCCAAGCAGCTCTCCAGGAAACTCAGTTTTCACACTCTATGCTTAACGCCCTTTGAGTGCATTATCTAGGAATGATCCTGGTAGAGCATCCCACACAATCGAATGCTCCACATGCGGGTTTCACATGCCACCAACTCCACATTCACAGGCAACTTCAGCGCCACAGCCATTTTCAGATAGCCCTCAATGCAAAGGCTCCAGACGCAAATATTGGTGTGAGAGCTAATTCAATCAAGGAAACACTGCATGTTGGTGAAGGGCATATTGAAGAAGGATCAGGCGAGTGGTTCTTGTGGGAGAACAACTCCATTTGGCTCACTAACTTCACACACCATCAGGCTTCCAAGCAGCTCTCAAGGAAACTCAGTTTTCACACTCTATGCTTAGTGCCCTTTGAGTGCCTAGGACTGAAATGAAGCTTGGTGAGCATCCAACACAAACGAATGCTCCACATGCGGGTTTCACATGCCACCAACTCCACATTCACAGGCAACTTCAGCGCCACAGCCGTTTTCAGATAGCCCTCAATGCAAAGGCTCTAGACGCAAATATTGGTGTGAGAGCTAATTCAATCAAGGAAACACCGCATGTTTGTGAACGGCATATTGAAGAAGGATCAGCCGAGTGGTTCTTGTGGGAGAACAACTCCATTTGGCTCACTAACTTCACACACCATCAGGCTTTCAAGCAGCTCTCAAGGAAACTCAGTTTTCACACTCTATGCTTTGAGCCCTTTGAGTGCCTAGGACTGAAATGAAGCTTGGTGAGCATCCCACACAAACGAATGCTCCACATGCGGGTTTCACATGCCACCAACTCCACATTCTCAGGCAACTTCAGCGCCACAGCCGTTTTCAGATAGCCCTCAATGCAAAGGCTCTAGACGCAAATATTGGTGTGAGAGGTAATTCAATCAAGGAAACACTGCATGTTGGTGAAGGGCATATTGAAGAAGGATCAGCCGAGTGGTTCTTGTGGGAGAACAACTCCATTTGGCTCACTAACTTCACACACCATCAGGCTTCCAAGCAGCTCTCAAGGAAACTCAGTTTTCACACTCTATGCTTAGTGCCCTTTGAGTGCATTATCTAGGAATGAACCTGGTAGAGCATCCCACACAAACGAATGCTCCACATGCGGGTTTCACATGCCACCAACTCCACATTCACAGGCAACTTCAGCGCCACAGCCGTTTTCAGATAGCCCTCAATGCAAAGGCTCTAGACGCAAATATGGGTGTGAGAGCTAATTCAATCAAGGAAACACTGCATGTTGGTGAAGGGCATATTGAAGAAGGATCAGCCGAGTGGTTCTTGTGGGAGAACAACTCCATTTGGCTCACTAACTTCACACACCATCAGGCTTCCAAGCAGCTCTCAAGGAAACTCAGTTTTCACACTCTATGCTTAGTGCCCTTTGAGTGCCTAGGACTGAAATGAAGCTTGGTGAGCATCCCACACAAACGAATGCTCCACATGCGGGTTTCACATGCCACCAACTCCACATTCACAGGCAACTTCAGAGCCACAGCCGTTTTCAGATAGCCCTCAATGCAAAGGCTCTAGACGCAAATATGGGTGTGAGAGCTAATTCAATCAAGGAAACACCGCATGTTGGTGAAGGGCATATTGAGAAAGGATCAGCTGAGTGGTTCTTGTGGGAGAACAACTCCATTTGGCTCACTAACTTCACACACCATCAGGCTTCCAAGCAGCTCTCTTGGAAACTCAGTTTTCACACTCTATGCTTAGGGCCCTTTGAGTGCCTAGGACAGAAATGAAGCTTGGTGAGCATCCCACACAAACGAATGCTCCACATGCGGGTTTCTCGTGCCACCAACTCCACATTCACAGGCAACTTCAGCGCCACAGCCGTTTTCAGATAGCGCTCAATGCAAAGGCTCTAGACACAAATATTGGTGTGAGAGCTAATTCAATCAAGGAAACACTGCATGTTGGTGAAGGGCATATTGAAGAAGGATCAGCCGAGTGGTTCTTGTGGGAGAACAACTCCATTTGGCTCACTAACTTCACACACCATCAGGCTTCCAAGCAGCTCTCAAGGAAACTGAGTTTTCACACTCTATGCTTAGTGCCCTTTGAGTGCCTAGGAGTGAAATGAAGCTTGGTGAGCATCCCACACAAACGAATGCTCCACATGCGGGTTTCTCATGCCACCAACTCCACATTCAGAGGCAACTTGAGCGCCACAGCCGTTTTCAGATAGCCCTCAATGCAAAGGCTCTAGATGCAAATATTGGTGTGAAAGCTAATTCAATCAAGGAAACACTGCATGTTGGTGAAGGGCATATTGAAGAAGGATCAGCCGAGTGGTTCTTGTGGGAGAACAACTCCATTTGGCTCACTAACTTCACCCACCATCAGGCTTCCAAGCAGCTCTCAAGGAAACTCAGTTTTCACACTCTATGCTTAGTGCCCTTTGAGTGCATTATCTAGGATTGACCCTGGTAGAGCATCCCACTCAAACGAATGCTCCACATGCGGGTTTCACATGCCACCAACTCCACATTCACAGGCAACTTCAGCGCCACAGCCGTTTTCAGATAGCCCTCAATGCAAAGGCTCTAGACGCAAATATTGGTGTGAGAGCTAATTCAATCAAGGAAACACTGCATGTTGGTGAAGGGCATATGGAAGAAGGATCAGCCGAGTGGTTCTTGTGGGAGAACAACTCCATTTGGCTCACTAACTTCACACACCATCAGGCTTCCAAGCAGCTCTCAAGGAAACTCAGTTTTCACACTCTATGCTTAGTGCCCTTTGGGTGCATTATCTAGGAATGAACCTGGTATAGCATCCCACACAAACGAATGCTCCACATGCGGGTTTCTCGTGCCACCAACTCCACATTCACAGGCAACTTCAGCGCCACAGCCGTTTTCAGATAGCCCTCAATGCAAAGGCTCTAGACGCAAATATTGGTGTGAGAGCTAATTCAATCAAGAAAACACCGCATGTTTTTGAACGGCATATTGAAGAAGGATCAGCCGAGTGGTTCTTGTGGGAGAACAACTCCATTTGGCTCACTAACTTCACACACCATCAGGCTTCCAAGCAGCTCTCAAGGAAACTCAGTTTTCACACTCTATGCTTAGTGCCCTTTGAGTGGCTAGGACTGAAATGAAGCATGGTGAGCATCCCACACAAACGAATGCTCCACATGCGGGTTTCACATGCCACCAACTCCACATTCTCAGGCAACTTCAGCGCCACAGCCGTTTTCAGATAGCCCTCAATGCAAAGGCTCTAGACGCAAATATGGGTGTGAGAGCTAATTCAATCAAGGAAACACTGCATGTTGGTGAAGGGCATATTGAAGAAGGATCAGCCGAGTGGTTCTTGTGGGAGAACAACTCCATTTGGCTCACTAACTTCACACACCATCAGGCTTCCAAGCAGCTCTCAAGGAAACTCAGTTTTCACACTCTATGCTTAGTGCCCTTTGAGTGCATTATCTAGGAATGAACCTGGTAGAGCATCCCACACAAACGAATGCTCCACATGCGGGTTTCACATGCCACCAACTCCACATTCACAGGCAACTTCAGCGCCACAGCCGTTTTCAGATAGCCCTCAATGCAAAGGCTCTAGACGCAAATATGGGTGTGAGAGCTAATTCAATCAAGGAAACACTGCATGTTGGTGAAGGGCATATTGAAGAAGGATCAGCCGAGTGGTTCTTGTGGGAGAACAACTCCATTTGGCTCACTAACTTCACACACCATCAGGCTTCCAAGCAGCTCTCAAGGAAACTCAGTTTTCACACTCTATGCTTAGTGCCCTTTGAGTGCCTACGACTGAAATGAAGCTTGGTGAGCATCCAACACAAACGAATGCTCCACATGCGGGTTTCACATGACACCAACTCCACATTCACAGGCAACTTCAGCGCCACAGCCGTTTTCAGATAGCCCTCAATGCAAAGGCTCTAGACGCAAATATTGGTGTGAGAGCTAATTCAATCAAGGAAACACCGCATGTTTGTGAACGGCATATTGAAGAAGGATCAGCCGAGTGGTTCTTGTGGGAGAACAACTCCATTTGGCTCACTAACTTCACACACCATCAGGCTTTCAAGCAGCTCTCAAGGAAACTCAGTTTTCACACTCTATGCTTAGTGTCCTTTGAGTGCCTAGGCTTGAAATGAAGCTTGGTGAGCATCCCACACAAACGAATGCTCCACATGCGGGTTTCACATGCCACCAACTCCACATTCTCACACAACTTCAGCGCCACAGCCGTTTTCAGATAGCCCTCAATGCAAAGGCTCTAGACGCAAATATTGGTGTGAGAGCTAATTCAATCAAGGAAACACTGCATGTTGGTGAAGGGCATATTGAAGAAGGATCAGCCGAGTGGTTCTTGTGGGAGAACAACTCCATTTGGCTCACTAACTTCACACACCATCAGGCTTCCAAGCAGCTCTCAAGGAAACTCAGTTTTCACACTCTATGCTTAGTGCCCTTTGAGCGCATTATCTAGGAATGAACCTGGTAGAGCATCCCACACAAACGAATGCTCCACATGCGGGTTTCACATGCCACCAACTCCACATTCACAGGCAACTTCAGCGCCACAGCCGTTTTCAGATAGCCCTCAATGCAAAGGCTCTAGACGCAAATATGGGTGTGAGAGCTAATTCAATCAAGGAAACACTGCATGTTGGTGAAGGGCATATTGAAGAAGGATCAGCCGAGTGGTTCTTGTGGGAGAACAACTCCATTTGGCTCACTAACTTCACACACCATCAGGCTTCCAAGCAGCTCTCAAGGAAACTCAGTTTTCACACTCTATGCTTAGTGCCCTTTGAGTGGCTAGGACTGAAATGAAGCTTGGTGAGCATCCCACACAAACGAATGCTCCACATGCGGGTTTCACATGCCACCAACTCCACATTCACAGGCAACTTCAGAGCCACAGCCGTTTTCAGATAGCCCTCAATGCAAAGGCTCTAGACGCAAATATTGGTGTGAGAGCTAATTCAATCAAGGAAACACTGCATGTTGGTGAAGGGCATATTGAAAAGGGATCAGCCGAGTGGTTCTTGTGGGAGAACAACTCCATTTGGCTCACTAACTTCACACACCATCAGGCTTCCAAGCAGCTCTCAAGGAAACTCAGTTTTCACACTCTATGCTTAGGGCCACTTTGAGTGCCTAGGACAGAAATGAAGCTTGGTGAGCATCCCACACAAACGAATGCTCCACATGCGGGTTTCTCGTGCCACCAACTCCACATTCACAGGCAACTTCAGCGCCACAGCCGTTTTCAGATAGCCCTCAATGCAAAGGCTCTAGACGCAAATATTGGTGTGAGAGCTAATTCAATCAAGGAAACACTGCATGTTGGTGAAGGGCATATTGAAGAAGGATCAGCCGAGTGGTTCTTGTGGGAGAACAACTCCATTTGGCTCACTAACTTCACACACCATCAGGCTTCCAAGCAGCTCTCAAGGAAACTCAGTTTTCACACTCTATGCTTAGTGCCCTTTGAGTGCATTATCTAGGAATGATCCTGGTAGAGCATCCCACACAATCGAATGCTCCACATGCGGGTTTCACATGCCACCAACTCCACATTCTCAGGCAACTTCAGCGCCACAGCCGTTTTCAGATAGCCCTCAATGCAAAGGCTCTAGACGCAAATATGGGTGTGAGAGCTAATTCAATCAAGGAAACACTGCATGTTGGTGAAGGGCATATTGAAGAAGGATCAGCCGAGTGGTTCTTGTGGGAGAACAACTCCATTTGGCTCACTAACTTCACACACCATCAGGCTTCCAAGCAGCTCTCAAGGAAACTCAGTTTTCACACTCTATGCTTTGAGACCTTTGAGTGCCTAGGACTGAAATGAAGCTTGGTGAGCATCCCACACAAACGAATGCTCCACATGCGGGTTTCACATGCCACCAACTCCACATTCTCAGGCAACTTCAGCGCCACAGCCGTTTTCAGATAGCCCTCAATGCAAAGACTCTAGACGCAAATATGGGTGTGAGAGCTAATTCAATCAAGGAAACACTGCATGTTGGAGAAGGGCATATTGAAGAAGGATCAGCCGAGTGGTTCTTGTGGGAGAACAACTCCATTTGGCTCACTAACTTCACACACCATCAGGCTTCCAAGCAGCTCTCAAGGAAACTCAGTTTTCACACTCTATGCTTTGTGCCCTTTGAGTGCATTATGTAGGAATGATCCTGGTAGAGCATTCCACACAATCGAATGCTCCACATGCGGGTTTCACATGCCACCAACTCCACATTCTCAGACAACTTCAGCGCCACAGCCATTTTCAGATAACCCTCAATGCAAAGGCTCTAGACGCAAATATTGGTGTGAGAGCTAATTCAATCAAGGAAACACTGCATGTTGGTGAAGGGCATATTGAAGAAGGATCAGCCGAGTGGTTCTTGTGGGAGAACAACTCCATTTGGCTCACTAACTTCACACACCATCAGGCTTCCAAGCAGCTCTCCAGGAAACTCAGTTTTCACACTCTATGCTTAACGCCCTTTGAGTGCATTATCTAGGAATGATCCTGGTAGAGCATCCCACACAATCGAATGCTCCACATGCGGGTTTCACATGCCACCAACTCCACATTCACAGGCAACTTCAGCGCCACAGCCGTTTTCAGATAGCCCTCAATGCAAAGGCTCCAGACGCAAATATTGGTGTGTGAGCTAATTCAATCAAGGAAACACTGCATGTTGGTGAAGGGCATATTGAAGAAGGATCAGCCGAGTGGTTCTTGTGGGAGAACAACTCCATTTGGCTCACTAACTTCACACACCATCAGGCTTCCAAGCAGCTCTCAAGCAAACTCAGTTTTCACACTCTATGCTTAGTGCCCTTTGAGTGCCTAGGACTGAAATGAAGCTTGGTGAGCATCCCACACAAACGAATGCTCCACATGCGGGTTTCTCATGCCACCAACTCCACATTCTCAGGCAACTTGAGCGAGACAGCCGTTTTCAGATAGCCCTCAATGCAAAGACTCTAGACGCAAATATGGGTGTGACAGCTAATTCAATCAAGGAAACACTGCATGTTGGTGAAGGGCATATTGAAGAAGGATCAGCCGAGTGGTTCTTGTGGGAGAACAACTCCATTTGGCTCACTAACTTCACACACCATCAGGCTTCCAAGCAGCTCTCAAGGAAACTCAGTTTTCACACTCTATGCTTTGTGCCCTTTGAGTGCATTATCTAGGAATGAACCTGGTAGAGCATTCCACACAATCGAATGCTCCACATGCGGGTTTCACATGCCACCAACTCCACATTCTCAGACAACTTCAGCGCCACAGCCATTTTCAGATAACCCTCAATGCAAAGGCTCTAGACGCAAATATTGGTGTGAGAGCTAATTCAATCAAGGAAACACTGCATGTTGGTGAAGGGCATATTGAAGAAGGATCAGCCGAATGGTTCTTGTGGGAGAACAACTCCATTTGGCTCACTAACTTCACACACCATCAGGCTTCCAAGCAGCTCTCCAGGAAACTCAGTTTTCACACTCTATGCTTAACGCCCTTTGAGTGCATTATCTAGGAATGATCCTGGTAGAGCATCCCACACAATCGAATGCTCCACATGCGGGTTTCACATGCCACCAACTCTACATTCACAGGCAACTTCAGCGCCACAGCCGTTTTCAGATAGCCCTCAATGCAAAGGCTCCAGACGCAAATACTGGTGTGAGAGCTAATTCAATCAAGGAAACACTGCATGTTGGTGAAGGGCATATTGAAGAAGGATCAGCCGAGTGGTTCTTGTGGGAGAACAACTCCATTTGGCTCACTAACTTCACACACCATCAGGCTTCCAAGCAGCTCTCAAGGAAACTCAGTTTTCACACTCTATGCTTAGTGCCCTTTGAGTGCCTAGGACTGAAATGAAGCTTGGTGAGCATCCAACACAAACGAATGCTCCACATGCGGGTTTCACATGCCACCAACTCCACATTCACAGGCAACTTCAGTGCCACAGCCGTTTTCAGATAGCCCTCAATGCAAAGGCTCTAGACACAAATATTGGTGTGAGAGCTAATTCAATCAAGGAAACACCGCATGTTTGTGAACGGCATATTGAAGAAGGATCAGCCGAGTGGTTCTTGTGGGAGAACAACTCCATTTGGCTCACTAACTTCACACACCATCAGGCTTTCAAGCAGCTCTCAAGGAAACTCAGTTTTCACACTCTATGCTTAGTGCCCTTTGAGTGGCTAGGACTGAAATGAAGCTTGGTGAGCATCCCACACAAACGAATGCTCCACATGCGGGTTTCACATGCCACCAACTTCACATTCACAGGCAACTTCAGCGCCACAGGGGTTTTCAGATAGCCCTCAATGCAAAGGCTCTAGACGCAAATATTGGTGTGAGAGCTAATTCAATCAAGGAAACATTGCATGTTGGTGAAGGGCATATTGAAGAAGGATCAGCCGAGTGGTTCTTGTGGGAGAAGAACTCCATTTGGCTCACTAACTTCACACACCATCAGGCTTCCAAGCAGCTCTCAAGGAAACTCAGTTTTCACACTCTATGCTTTGTGCCCTTTGAGTGCATTATCTAGGAATGAACCTGGTAGAGCATCCCACACAAACGAATGCTCCACATGCGGGTTTCACATGCCACCAACTCCACATTCACAGGCAACTTCAGCGCCACAGCCGTTTTCAGATAGCCCTCAATGCAAAGGCTCTAGACGCAAATATGGGTGTGAGAGCTAATTCAATCAAGGAAACACTGCATGTTGGTGAAGGGCATATTGAAGAAGGATCAGCCGAGTGGTTCTTGTGGGAGAACAACTCCATTTGGCTCACTAACTTCACACACCATCAGGCTTCCAAGCAGCTCTCAAGGAAACTCAGTTTTCACACTCTATGCTTTGTGCCCTTTGAGTGCATTATCTAGGAATGAACCTGGTAGAGCATCCCACATAATCGAATGCTCCACATGCGGGTTTCACATGCCACCAACTCCACATTCTCAGGCAACTTCAGCGCCACAGCCGTTTTCAGATAGCCCTCAATGCAAAGGCTCTAGACGCAAATATTGGTGTGAGAGCTAATTCAATCAAGGAAACACTGCATGTTGGTGAAGGGCATATTGAAGAAGGATCAGCCGAGTGGTTCTTGTGGGAGAACAACTCCATTTGGCTCACTAACTTCACACACCATCAGGCTTCCAAGCAGCTCTCAAGGAAACTCAGTTTTCACACTCTATGCTTAGTGCCCTTTGAGTGCCTAGGAGTGAAATGAAGCTTGGTGAGCATCCCACACAAACGAATGCTCCACATGCGGGTTTCTCATGCCACCAACTCCACATTCAGAGGCAACTTGAGCGCCACAGCCGTTTTCAGATAGCCCTCAATGCAAAGGCTCTAGATGCAAATATTGGTGTGAAAGCTAATTCAATCAAGGAAACACTGCATGTTGGTGAAGGGCATATTGAAGAAGGATCAGCCGAGTGGTTCTTGTGGGAGAACAACTCCATTTGGCTCACTAACTTCACACACCATCAGGCTTCCAAGCAGCTCTCAAGGAAACTCAGTTTTCACACTCTATGCTTAGTGCCCTTTGGGTGCATTATCTAGGAATCAACCTGGTATAGCATCCCACACAAACGAATGCTCCACATGCGGGTTTCTCGTGCCACCAACTCCACATCCACAGGCAACTTCAGCGCCACAGCCGTTTTCAGATAGCCCTCAATGCAAAGGCTCTAGACGCAAATATTGGTGTGAGAGCTAATTCAATCAAGGAAACACTGCATGTTTTTGAACGGCATATTGAAGAAGGATCAGCCGAGTGGTTCTTGTGGGAGAACAACTCCATTTGGCTCACTAACTTCACACACCATCAGGCTTCCAAGCAGCTCTCAAGGAAACTCAGTTTTCACACTCTATGCTTAGTGCCCTTTGAGTGCCTAGGACTGAAATGAAGCTTGGTGAGCATCCCACACAAACGAATGCTCCACATGCGGTTTTCTCATGCCACCAACTCCACATTCTCAGGCAACTTGAGCGCCACAGCCGTTTTCAGATAGCCCTCAATGCAAAGGCTCTAGACGCAAATATGGATGTGAGAGCTAATTCAATCAAGGAAACACTGCATGTTGGTGAAGGGCATATTGAAGAAGGATCAGCCGAGTGGTTCTTGTGGGAGAACAACTCCATTTGGCTCACTAACTTCACACACCATCAGGCTTCCAAGCAGCTCTCAAGGAAACTCAGTTTTCACACTCTATGCTTTGTGCCCTTTGAGTGACTTATCTAGGAATGAACCTGGTAGAGCATCCCACACAAACGAATGCTCCACATGCGGGTTTCACATGCCACCAACTCCACATTCTCAGGCAACTTGAGCGCCACAGCCGTTTTCAGATAGCCCTCAATGCAAAGGCTCTAGACGCAAATATGGGTGTGAGAGCTAATTCAATCAAGGAAACACTGCATGTTGGTGAAGGGCATATTGAAGAAGGATCAGCCGAGTGGTTCTTGTGGGAGAACAACTCCATTTGGCTCACTAACTTCACACACCATCAGGCTTCCAAGCAGCTCTCAAGGAAACTCAGTTTTCACACTCTATGTTTAGTGCCCTTTGAATGCATTATCTAGGAATGATCCTGGTAGAGCATCCCACATAATCGAGTGCTCCACATGCGGGTTTCACATGCCACCAACTCCACATTCACAGGCAACTTCAGCGCCACCGCCCTTTTCAGATAGCCCTCAATGCAAAGGCTCTAGACGCAAATATGGGTGTGAGAGCTAATTCAATCAAGGAAACACTGCATGTTGGTGAAGGGCATATTGAAGAAGGATCAGCGAGTGGTTCTTGTGGGAGAACAACTCCATTTGGCTCACTAACTTCACACACCATCAGGCTTCCAAGCAGCTCTCAAGGAAACTCAGTTTTCACACTCTATGCTTAGTGCCCTTTGAGTGCCTAGGACTGATGTGAAGCTTGGTGAGCATCCCACACAAACGAATGCTCCACATGCGGGTTTCACATGCCACCAACTCCACATTCTCAGGCAACTTCAGCACCACAGCCGTTTTCAGATAGCCCTCAATGCAAAGGCTCTAGACGCAAATATTGGTGTGAGAGCTAATTCAATCAAGGAAACACTGCATGTTGGTGAAGGGCATATTGAAGAAGGATCAGCCGAGTGGTTCTTGTGGGAGAACAACTCCATTTGGCTCACTAACTTCACACACCATCAGGCTTCCAAGCAGCTCTCAAGGAAACTCAGTTTTCACACTGTATGTTTAGTGCCCTTTGAATGCATTATCTAGGAATGATCCTGGTAGAGCATCCCACATAATCGAGTGCTCCACATGCGGGTTTTACATGCCTCCAACTCCACATTCACAGGCAACTTCAGCGCCACCGCCCTTTTCAGATAGCCCTCAATGCAAAGGCTCTAGACGCAAATATTGTTGTGAGAGCTAATTCAATCAAGGAAACACTGCATGTTGGTGAAGGGCATATTGAAGAAGGATCAGCCGAGTGGTTCTTGTGGGAGAACAACTCCATTTGGCTCACTAACTTCACACACCATCAGGCTTCCAAGCAGCTCTCAAGGAAACTCAGTTTTCACACTCTATGCTTAGTGCCCTTTGAGTGCATTATCTAGGTATGATCCTGGTAGAGCATCCCACACAAACGAATGCTCCACATGCGGGTTTCACATGCCACCAACTCCACATTCACAGGCAACTTCAGCGCCACAGCCGTTTTCAGATAGCCCTCAATGCAAAGTCTCTAGACGCAAATATTGGTGTGAGAGCTAATTCAATCAAGGAAACACTGCATGTTGGTGAAGGGCATATTGAAGAAGGATCAGCAGAGTGGTTCTTGTGGGAGAACAACTCCATTTGGCTCACTAACTTCACACACCATCAGGCTTCCAAGCAGCTCTCAAGGAAACTCAGTTTTCACACTCTATGCTTAGTGCTTTTTGATTACATTATCTTGGAATGAAACTGGTAGAGCATCCCACACAAAAGAATGCTCCACATGCGGATTTCACATGCCACCAACTCCACATTCACAGGCAACTTCAGCGCCACAGCCGTTTTCAGATAGCCCTCAATGCAAAGGCTCTAGACGCAAATATTGGTGTGAGAGCTAATTCAATCAAGGAAACACTGCATGTTGGTGAAGGGCATATTGAAGAAGGATCAGCCGAGTGGTTCTTGTGGGAGAACAACTCCATTTGGCTCACTAACTTCACACACCATCAGGCTTCCAAGCAGCTCTCAAGGAAACTCAGTTTTCACACTCTATGCTTTGTGCTTTTTGATTGCATTATCTAGGATTGAACCTGGCAGAGCATCCCACACAAACGAATGCTCCACATGCGGGTTTCACATGCCACCACTCCACATTCACAGGCAACTTCAGCGCCACAGCCCGTTTTCAGATAGCCCTCAATGCAAAGGCTCTAGACGCAAATATTGGTGTGAGAGCTAATTCAATCAAGGAAACACTGCATGTTGGTGAAGGGCATATTGAAGAAGGATCAGCCGAGTGGTTCTTGTGGGAGAACAACTCCATTTGGCTCACTAACTTCACACACCATCAGACTTCCAAGCAGCTCTCAAGGAAACTCAGTTTTCACACTCTATGCTTAGTGCCTTTGAGTGGCTAGGACTGAAATGAAACTTGGTGAGCATCCCACACAAACGAATGCTCCACATGCGGGTTTCACATGCCACCAACTCCACATTCTCAGGCAACTTGAGCGCCACAGATGTTTTCAGATAGCCCTCAATGCAAAGGCTCTAGACGCAAATATGGGTGTGAGAGCTAATTCAATCAAGGAAACACTGCATGTTGGTGAAGGGCATATTGAAGAAGGATCAGCCGAGTGGTTCTTGTGGGAGAACAACTCCATTTGGCTCACTAACTTCACACACCATCAGGCTTCCAAGCAGCTCTCAAGGAAACTCAGTTTTCACACTCTATGCTTAGTGTCCTTTGAGTGCATTATCTAGGAATGAACCTGGTAGAGCATCCCACACAAACGAATGCTCCACATGCGGGTTTCACATGCCACAAACTCCACATTCACAGGCAACTTCAGCGCCACAGCCGTTTTCAGATAGCCCTCAATGCAAAGGCTCTAGACGCAAATATGGGTGTGAGAGCTAATTCAATCAAGGAAACACTGCATGTTGGTGAAGGGCATATGGAAGAAGGATCAGCCGAGTGGTTCTTGTGGGAGAACAACTTCATTTGGCTCACTAACTTCACACACCATCAGGCTTCCAAGCAGCTCTCAAGGAAACTCAGTTTTCACACTCTATGCTTTGAGACCTTTGAGTGCCTAGGACTGAAATGAAGCTTGGTGAGCATCCCACACAAACTAATGCTCCACATGCGGGTTTCACATGCCACCAACTCCACATTCTCAGGCAACTTCAGCGCCACAGCCGTTTTCAGATAGGCCTCAATGCAAAGACTCTAGACGCAAATATGGGTGTGAGAGCTAATTCAATCAAGGAAACACTGCATGTTGGTGAAGGGCATATTGAAGAAGGATCAGCCGAGTGGTTCTTGTGGGAGAACAACTCCATTTGGCTCACTAACTTCACACACCATCAGGCTTCCAAGCAGCTCTCAAGGAAATCAGTTTTCACACTCTATGCTTTGTGCCCTTTGAGTGCATTATCTAGGAAAGATCCTGGTAGAGCATTCCACACAATCGAATGCTCCACATGCGGGTTTCACATGCCACCAACTCCACATTCTCAGACAACTTCAGCGCCACAGCCATTTTCAGATAACCCTCAATGCAAAGGCTCTAGACGCAAATATTGGTGTGAGAGCTAATTCAATCAAGGAAACACTGCATGTTGGTGAAGGGCATATTGAAGAAGGATCAGCCGAGTGGTTCTTGTGGGAGAACAACTCCATTTGGCTCACTAACTTCACACACCATCAGGCTTCCAAGCAGCTCTCAAGGAAACTCCGTTTTCACACTCTATGCTTAACGCCCTTTGAGTGCATTGTCTAGGAATGATCCTGGTAGAGCATCCCACACAATCGAATGCTCCACATGCGGGTTTCACATGCCACCAACTCCACATTCACAGGCAACTTCAGCGCCACAGCCGTTTTCAGATAGCCCTCAATGCAAAGGCTCCAGACGCAAATATGGGTGTGAGAGCTAATTCAATCAAGGAAACACTGCATGTTGGTGAAGGGCATATTGAAGAAGGATCAGCCGAGTGGTTCTTGTGGGAGAACAACTCCATTTGGCTCACTAACTTCACACACCATCAGGCTTCCAAGCAGCTCTCAAGGAAACTCAGTTTTCACACTCTATGCTTAGTGCCCTTTGAGTGCCTAGGACTGAAATGTAGCTTGGTGAGCATCCAACACAAACGAATGCTCCACATGCGGGTTTCACATACCACCAACTCCACATTCACAGGCAACTTCAGCGCCACAGCCGTTTTCAGATAGCCCTCAATGCAAAGGCTCTAGACGCAAATATTGGTGTGAGAGCTAATTCAATCAAGGAAACACCGCATGTTTGTGAACGGCATATTGAAGAATTATCAGCCGAGTGGTTCTTGTGGGAGAACAACTCCATTTGGCTCACTAACTTCACACACCATCAGGCTTCCAAGCAGCTCTCAAGGAAACTCAGTTTTCACACTCTATGCTTTGTGCTTTTTGATTGCATTATCTAGGATTGAACCTGGCAGAGCATCCCACACAAACGAATGCTCCACATGCGGGTTTCACATGCCACCAACTCCACATTCACAGGCAACTTCAGCGCCACAGCCGTTTTCAGATAGCCCTCAATGCAAAGGCTCTAGACGCAA
This sequence comes from Ochotona princeps, assembly GCF_030435755.1. Classification (NCBI taxonomy): domain Eukaryota; kingdom Metazoa; phylum Chordata; class Mammalia; order Lagomorpha; family Ochotonidae; genus Ochotona; species Ochotona princeps. The sequence goes on along the minus strand of NW_026696863.1, from coordinate 12,883 downwards.
ATATTGGTGTGAGAGCTAATTCAATCAAGGAAACACTGCATGTTGGTGAAGGGCATATTGAAGAAGGATCAGCCGAGTGGTTCTTGTGGGAGAACAACTCCATTTGGCTCACTAACTTCACACACCATCAGACTTCCAAGCAGCTCTCAAGGAAACTCAGTTTTCACACTCTATGCTTAGTGCCTTTGAGTGGCTAGGACTGAAATGAAACTTGGTGAGCATCCCACACAAACGAATGCTCCACATGCGGGTTTCACATGCCACCAACTCCACATTCTCAGGCAACTTGAGCGCCACAGATGTTTTCAGATAGCCCTCAATGCAAAGGCTCTAGACGCAAATATGGGTGTGAGAGCTAATTCAATCAAGGAAACACTGCATGTTGGTGAAGGGCATATTGAAGAAGGATCAGCCGAGTGGTTCTTGTGGGAGAACAACTCCATTTGGCTCACTAACTTCACACACCATCAGGCTTCCAAGCAGCTCTCAAGGAAACTCAGTTTTCACACTCTATGCTTAGTGTCCTTTGAGTGCATTATCTAGGAATGAACCTGGTAGAGCATCCCACACAAACGAATGCTCCACATGCGGGTTTCACATGCCACAAACTCCACATTCACAGGCAACTTCAGCGCCACAGCCGTTTTCAGATAGCCCTCAATGCAAAGGCTCTAGACGCAAATATGGGTGTGAGAGCTAATTCAATCAAGGAAACACTGCATGTTGGTGAAGGGCATATGGAAGAAGGATCAGCCGAGTGGTTCTTGTGGGAGAACAACTTCATTTGGCTCACTAACTTCACACACCATCAGGCTTCCAAGCAGCTCTCAAGGAAACTCAGTTTTCACACTCTATGCTTTGAGACCTTTGAGTGCCTAGGACTGAAATGAAGCTTGGTGAGCATCCCACACAAACTAATGCTCCACATGCGGGTTTCACATGCCACCAACTCCACATTCTCAGGCAACTTCAGCGCCACAGCCGTTTTCAGATAGGCCTCAATGCAAAGACTCTAGACGCAAATATGGGTGTGAGAGCTAATTCAATCAAGGAAACACTGCATGTTGGTGAAGGGCATATTGAAGAAGGATCAGCCGAGTGGTTCTTGTGGGAGAACAACTCCATTTGGCTCACTAACTTCACACACCATCAGGCTTCCAAGCAGCTCTCAAGGAAATCAGTTTTCACACTCTATGCTTTGTGCCCTTTGAGTGCATTATCTAGGAAAGATCCTGGTAGAGCATTCCACACAATCGAATGCTCCACATGCGGGTTTCACATGCCACCAACTCCACATTCTCAGACAACTTCAGCGCCACAGCCATTTTCAGATAACCCTCAATGCAAAGGCTCTAGACGCAAATATTGGTGTGAGAGCTAATTCAATCAAGGAAACACTGCATGTTGGTGAAGGGCATATTGAAGAAGGATCAGCCGAGTGGTTCTTGTGGGAGAACAACTCCATTTGGCTCACTAACTTCACACACCATCAGGCTTCCAAGCAGCTCTCAAGGAAACTCCGTTTTCACACTCTATGCTTAACGCCCTTTGAGTGCATTGTCTAGGAATGATCCTGGTAGAGCATCCCACACAATCGAATGCTCCACATGCGGGTTTCACATGCCACCAACTCCACATTCACAGGCAACTTCAGCGCCACAGCCGTTTTCAGATAGCCCTCAATGCAAAGGCTCCAGACGCAAATATGGGTGTGAGAGCTAATTCAATCAAGGAAACACTGCATGTTGGTGAAGGGCATATTGAAGAAGGATCAGCCGAGTGGTTCTTGTGGGAGAACAACTCCATTTGGCTCACTAACTTCACACACCATCAGGCTTCCAAGCAGCTCTCAAGGAAACTCAGTTTTTCACACTCTATGCTTAGTGCCCTTTGAGTGCCTAGGACTGAAATGTAGCTTGGTGAGCATCCAACACAAACGAATGCTCCACATGCGGGTTTCACATACCACCAACTCCACATTCACAGGCAACTTCAGCGCCACAGCCGTTTTCAGATAGCCCTCAATGCAAAGGCTCTAGACGCAAATATTGGTGTGAGAGCTAATTCAATCAAGGAAACACCGCATGTTTGTGAACGGCATATTGAAGAATTATCAGCCGAGTGGTTCTTGTGGGAGAACAACTCCATTTGGCTCAATAACTTCACACACCATCAGGCTTTCAAGCAGCTCTCAAGGAAACTCAGTTTTCACACTCTATGCTTTGAGCCCTTTGAGTGCCTAGGACTGAAATGAAGCTTGGTGAGCATCCCACACAAACGAATGCTCCACATGCGGGTTTCACATGCCACCAACTCCACATTCACAGGCAACTTCAGCGCCACAGCGGTTTTCAGATAGCCCTCAATGCAAAGGCTCTAGACGCAAATATTGGTGTGAGAGCTAATTCAATCAAGGAAACACTGCATGTTGGTGAAGGGCATATTGAAGAAGGATCAGCCGAGTGGTTCTTGTGGGAGAACAACTCCATTTGGCTCACTAACTTCACACACCATCAGGCTTCCAAGCAGCTCTCAAGGAAACTCAGTTTTCACACTCTATGCTTAGTGCCCTTTGAGTGCATTATCTAGGAATGAACCTGGTAGAGCATCCCACACAAACGAATGCTCCACATGCGGGTTTCACATGCCACCAACTCCACATTCACAGGCAACTTCAGCGCCACAGCCGTTTTCAGATAGCCCTCAATGCAAAGGCTCTAGACGCAAATATTGGTGTGAGAGCTAATTCAATCAAGGAAACACTGCATGTTGGTGAAGGGCATATTGAAGAAGGATCAGCCGAGTGGTTCTTGTGGGAGAACAACTCCATTTGGCTCACTAACTTCACACACCATCAGGCTTCCAAGCAGCTCTCAAGGAAACTCAGTTTTCACACTCTATGCTTAGTGCCCTTTGAGTGGCTAGGACTGAAATGAAGCTTGGTGAGCATCCCACACAAACGAATGCTCCACATGCGGGTTTCACATGCCACCAACTTCACATTCACAGGCAACTTCAGCGCCACAGTAGTTTTCAGATAGCCCTCAATGCAAAGGCTCTAGACGCAAATATTGGTGTGAGAGCTAATTCAATCAAGGAAACACTGCATGTTGGTGAAGGGCATATTGAAGAAGGATCAGCCGAGTGGTTCTTGTGGGAGAACAACTCCATTTGGCTCACTAACTTCACACACCATCAGGCTTCCAAGCAGCTCTCAAGGAAACTCAGTTTTCACACTCTATGCTTAGTGCCCTTTTAGTGCCTAGGACTGAAATGAAGCTTGGTGAGCATCCCACACAAACGAATGCTCCACATGCAGGTTTCACATGCCACCAACTCCACATTCTCAGGCAACTTGAGCGCCACAGCCGTTTTCAGATAGCCCTCAATGCAAAGGCTCTAGACGCAAATATTGGTGTGAGAGCTAATTCAATCAAGGAAACACTGCATGTTGGTGAAGGGCATATTGAAGAAGGATCAGCCGAGTGGTTCTTGTGGGAGAACAACTCCATTTGGCTCACTAACTTCACACACCATCAGGCTTCCAAGCAGCTCTCAAGGAAACTCAGTTTTCACACTCTATGCTTAGTGCCCTTTGAGTGCATTACCTAGGAATGATCCTGGTAGAGCATCCCACACAAACGAATGCTCCACATGCGGGTTTCACATGCCACCAACTCCACATTCTCAGGCAACTTCAGCACCACAGCCTTTTTCAGATAGCCCTCAATGCAAAGGCTCTAGATGCAAATATTGGTGTGAGAGCTAATTCAATCAAGGAAACACTGCATGTTGGTGAAGGGCATATTGAAGAAGGATCAGCCGAGTGGTTCTTGTGGGAGAACAACTCCATTTGGCTCACTAACTTCACACACCATCAGGCTTCCAAGCAGCTCTCAAGGAAACTCAGTTTTCACACTCTATGTTTAGTGCCCTTTGAGTGCATTACCTAGGAATGATCCTGGTAGAGCATCCCACACAAACGAATGCTCCACATGCGGGTTTCACATGCTACCAACTCCACATTCTCAGACAACTTCAGCACCACAGCCTTTTTCAGATAGCCCTCAATGCAAAGGCTCTAGATGCAAATATTGGTGTGAGAGCTAATTCAATCAAGGAAACACTGCATGTTGGTGAAGGGCATATTGAAGAAGGATCAGCCGAGTGGTTCTTGTGGGAGAACAACTCCATTTGGCTCACTAACTTCACACACCATCAGGCTTCCAAGCAGCTCTCAAGGAAACTCAGTTTTCACACTCTATGCTTAGTGCCTTTTGATTGCATTATCTAGGATTGAACCTGGTAGAGCATCCCACACAAACGAATGCTCCACATGCGGGTTTCACATGCCACCAACTCCACATTCACAGGCAACTTCAGCGCCACAGCCGTTTTCAGATAGCCCTCAATGCAAAGGCTCTAGACGCAAATATGGGTGTGAGAGCTAATTCAATCAAGGAAACATTGCATGTTGGTGAAGGGCATATTGAAGAAGGATCAGCCGAGTGGTTCTTGTGCGAGAACAACTCCATTTGGCTCACTAACTTCACACACCATCAGGCTTCCAAGCAGCTCTCAAGGAAACTCAGTTTTCACACTCTATGCTTAGTGCCCTTTGAGTGCCTAGGACTGAAATGAAGCTTGGTGAGCATCCCACACAATCGAATGCTCCACATGCGGGTTTCACATGCCACCAACTCCACATTCTCAGGCAACTTCAGCGCCACAGCCGTTTTCAGATAGCCCTCAATGCAAAGGCTCTAGACGCAAATATTGGTGTGAGAGCTAATTCAATCAAGGAAACACTGCATGTTGGTGAAGGGCATATTGAAGAAGGATCAGCCGAGTGGTTCTTGTGGGAGAACAACTCCATTTGGCTCACTAACTTCACACACCATCAGGCTTCCAAGCAGCTCTCAAGGAAACTCAGTTTTCACACTCTATGCTTAAAGCGCTTTGAGTGCCTAGGACTGAAATGTAGCTTGGTGAGCATCCCACACAAAGGAATGCTCCACATGCGGGTTTCCCATGCCACCAACTCCACATTCTCAGGCAACTTCAGCGCCACAGCCGTTTTCAGATAGCCCTCAATGCAAAGGCTCTAGACGCAAATATTGGTGTGAGAGCTAATTCAATCAAGGAAACACTGCATGTTGGTGAAGGGCATATTGAAGAAGGATCAGCCGAGTGGTTCTTGTGGGATAACAACTCCATTTGGCTCACTAACTTCACACACCATCAGGCTTCCAAGCAGCTCTCAAGGAAACTCAGTTTTCACACTCTATGCTTAGTGCCTTTTGATTGCATTATCTAGGATTGAACCTGGTAGAGCATCCCACACAAACGAATGCTCCACATGCGGGTTTCACATGCCACCAACTCCACATTCACAGGCAACTTGAGCGCCACAGCCGTTTTCAGATAGCCCTCAATGCCAAGGCTCTAGACGCAAATATTGGTGTGAGAGCTAATTCAATCAAGGAAACACTGCATGTTGGTGAAGGGCATATTGAAGAAGGATCAGCCGAGTGGTTCTTGTGGGAGAACAACTCCATTTGGCTCACTAACTTCACACACCATCAGGCTTCCAAGCAGCTCTCAAGGAAACTTCCAGTTTTCACACTCTATGCTTAGTGCCCTTTGAGTGCCTAGGACTGAAATGTAGCTTGGTGAGCATCCAACACAAACGAATGCTCCACATGCGGGTTTCACATACCACCAACTCCACATTCACAGGCAACTTCAGCGCCACAGCCGTTTTCAGATAGCCCTCAATGCAAAGGCTCTAGACGCAAATATTGGTGTGAGAGCTAATTCAATCAAGGAAACACCGCATGTTTGTGAACGGCATATTGAAGAAGGATCAGCCGAGTGGTTCTTGTGGGAGAACAACTCCATTTGGCTCAATAACTTCACACACCATCAGGCTTTCAAGCAGCTCTCAAGGAAACTCAGTTTTCACACTCTATGCTTTGAGCCCTTTGAGTGCCTAGGACTGAAATGAAGCTTGGTGAGCATCCCACACAAACGAATTCTCCACATGCGGGTTTCACATGCCACCAACTCCACATTCACAGGCAACTTCAGCGCCACAGCGGTTTTCAGATAGCCCTCAATGCAAAGGCTCTAGACGCAAATATTGGTGTGAGAGCTAATTCAATCAAGGAAACACTGCAATGTTGGTGAAGGGCATATTGAAGAAGGATCAGCCGAGTGGTTCTTGTGGGAGAACAACTCCATTTGGCTCACTAACTTCACACACCATCAGGCTTCCAAGCAGCTCTCAAGGAAACTCAGTTTTCACACTCTATGCTTAGTGCCCTTTGAGTGCATTATCTAGGAATGAACCTGGTAGAGCATCCCACACAAACGAATGCTCCACATGCGGGTTTCACATGCCACCAACTCCACATTCACAGGCAACTTCAGCGCCACAGCCGTTTTCAGATAGCCCTCAATGCAAAGGCTCTAGACCGCAAATATTGGTGTGAGAGCTAATTCAATCAAGGAAACACTGCATGTTGGTGAAGGGCATATTGAAGAAGGATCAGCCGAGTGGTTCTTGTGGGAGAACAACTCCATTTGGCTCACTAACTTCACACACCATCAGGCTTCCAAGCAGCTCTCAAGGAAACTCAGTTTTCACACTCTATGCTTAGTGCCCTTTGAGTGGCTAGGACTGAAATGAAGCTTGGTGAGCATCCCACACAAACGAATGCTCCACATGCGGGTTTCACATGCCACCAACTTCACATTCACAGGCAACTTCAGCGCCACAGTAGTTTTCAGATAGCCCTCAATGCAAAGGCTCTAGACGCAAATATTGGTGTGAGAGCTAATTCAATCAAGGAAACACTGCATGTTGGTGAAGGGCATATTGAAGAAGGATCAGCCGAGTGGTTCTTGTGGGAGAACAACTCCATTTGGCTCACTAACTTCACACACCATCAGGCTTCCAAGCAGCTCTCAAGGTAACTCAGTTTTCACACTCTATGCTTAGTGCCCTTTGAGTGCATTACCTAGGAATGATCCTGGTAGAGCATCCCACACAAACGAATGCTCCACATGCGGGTTTCACATGCCACCAACTCCACATTCTCAGGCAACTTCAGCACCACAGCCTTTTTCAGATAGCCCTCAATGCAAAGGCTCTAGATGCAAATATTGGTGTGAGAGCTAATTCAATCAAGGAAACACTGCATGTTGGTGAAGGGCATATTGAAGAAGGATCAGCCGAGTGGTTCTTGTGGGAGAACAACTCCATTTGGCTCACTAACTTCACACACCATCAGGCTTCCAAGCAGCTCTCAAGGAAACTCAGTTTTCACACTCTATGTTTAGTGCCCTTTGAGTGCATTACCTAGGAATGATCCTGGTAGAGCATCCCACACAAACGAATGCTCCACATGCGGGTTTCACATGCCACCAACTCCACATTCTCAGACAACTTCAGCACCACAGCCTTTTTCAGATAGCCCTCAATGCAAAGGCTCTAGATGCAAATATTGGTGTGAGAGCTAATTCAATCAAGGAAACACTGCATGTTGGTGAAGGGCATATTGAAGAAGGATCAGCCGAGTGGTTCTTGTGGGAGAACAACTCCATTTGGCTCACTAACTTCACACACCATCAGGCTTCCAAGCAGCTCTCAAGGAAACTCAGTTTTCACACTCTATGCTTAGTGCCTTTTGATTGCATTATCTAGGATTGAACCTGGTAGAGCATCCCACACAAACGAATGCTCCACATGCGGGTTTCACATGCCACCAACTCCACATTCACAGGCAACTTCAGCGCCACAGCCGTTTTCAGATAGCCCTCAATGCAAAGGATCTAGACGCAAATATGGGTGTGAGAGCTAATTCAATCAAGGAAACATTGCATGTTGGTGAAGGGCATATTGAAGAAGGATCAGCCGAGTGGTTCTTGTGGGAGAACAACTCCATTTGGCTCACTAACTTCACACACCATCAGGCTTCCAAGCAGCTCTCAAGGAAACTCAGTTTTCACACTCTATGCTTAGTGCCCTTTGAGTGCCTAGGACTGAAATGAAGCTTGGTGAGCATCCCACACAATCGAATGCTCCACATGCGGGTTTCACATGCCACCAACTCCACATTCTCAGGCAACTTCAGCGCCACAGCCGTTTTCAGATAGCCCTCAATGCAAAGGCTCTAGACGCAAATATTGGTGTGAGAGCTAATTCAATCAAGGAAACACTGCATGTTGGTGAAGGGCATATTGAAGAAGGATCAGCCGAGTGGTTCTTGTGGGAGAACAACTCCATTTGGCTCACTAACTTCACACACCATCAGGCTTCCAAGCAGCTCTCAAGGAAACTCAGTTTTCACACTCTATGCTTAAAGCCCTTTGAGTGCCTAGGACTGAAATGTAGCTTGGTGAGCATCCCACACAAAGGAATGCTCCACATGCGGGTTTCACATGCCACCAACTCCACATTCTCAGGCAACTTCAGCGCCACAGCCGTTTTCAGATAGCCCTCAATGCAAAGGCTCTAGACGCAAATATTGGTGTGAGAGCTAATTCAATCAAGGAAACACTGCATGTTGGTGAAGGGCATATTGAAGAAGGATCAGCCGAGTGGTTCTTGTGGGAGAACAACTCCATTTGGCTCACTAACTTCACACACCATCAGGCTTCCAAGCAGCTCTCAAGGAAACTCAGTTTTCACACTCTATGCTTAGTGCCCTTTGAGTGCATTACCTAGGAATGATCCTGGTAGAGCATCCCACACAAACGAATGCTCCACATGCGGGTTTCACATGCCACCAACTCCACATTCTCAGGCAACTTCAGCACCACAGCCTTTTTCAGATAGCCCTCAATGCAAAGGCTCTAGATGCAAATATTGGTGTGAGAGCTAATTCAATCAAGGAAACACTGCATGTTGGTGAAGGGCATATTGAAGAAGGATCAGCCGAGTGGTTCTTGTGGGAGAACAACTCCATTTGGCTCACTAACTTCACACACCATCAGGCTTCCAAGCAGCTCTCAAGGAAACTCAGTTTTCACACTCTATGCTTAGTGCCCTTTGAGTGGCTAGGACTGAAATGAAGCTTGGTGAGCATCCCACACAAACGAATGCTCCACATGCGGGTTTCACATGCCACCAACTTCACATTCACAGGCAACTTCAGCGCCACAGTAGTTTTCAGATAGCCCTCAATGCAAAGGCTCTAGACGCAAATATTGGTGTGAGAGCTAATTCAATCAAGGAAACACTGCATGTTGGTGAAGGGCATATTGAAGAAGGATCAGCCGAGTGGTTCTTGTGGGAGAACAACTCCATTTGGCTCACTAACTTCACACACCATCAGGCTTCCAAGCAGCTCTCAAGGAAACTCAGTTTTCACACTCTATGCTTAGTGCCCTTTTAGTGCCTAGGACTGAAATGAAGCTTGGTGAGCATCCCACACAAACGAATGCTCCACATGCAGGTTTCACATGCCACCAACTCCACATTCTCAGGCAACTTGAGCGCCACAGCCGTTTTTCAGATAGCCCTCAATGCAAAGGCTCTAGACGCAAATATTGGTGTGAGAGCTAATTCAATCAAGGAAACACTGCATGTTGGTGAAGGGCATATTGAAGAAGGATCAGCCGAGTGGTTCTTGTGGGAGAACAACTCCATTTGGCTCACTAACTTCACACACCATCAGGCTTCCAAGCAGCTCTCAAGGAAACTCAGTTTTCACACTCTATGCTTAGTGCCCTTTGAGTGCATTACCTAGGAATGAACCTGGTAGAGCATCCCACACAAACGAATGCTCCACATGCGGGTTTCACATGACACCAACTCCACATTCTCAGGCAACTTCAGCACCACAGCCTTTTTCAGATAGCCCTCAATGCAAAGGCTCTAGACGCAAATATTGGTGTGAGAGCTAATTCAATCAAGGAAACACCGCATGTTTGTGAACGGCATATTGAAGAAGGATCAGCCGAGTGGTTCTTGTGGGAGAACAACTCCATTTGGCTCACTAACTTCACACACCATCAGGCTTCCAAGCAGCTCTCAAGGAAACTCAGTTTTCACACTCTATGCTTTGAGACCTTTGAGTGCCTAGGACTGAAATGAAGCTTGGTGAGCATCCCACACAAACGAATGCTCCACATGCGGGTTTCACATGCCACCAACTCCACATTCACAGGCAACTTCAGCGCCACAGCCGTTTTCAGATAGCCCTCAATGCCAAGGCTCTAGACGCAAATATGGGTGTGAGAGCTAATTCAATCAAGGAAACATTGCATGTTGGTGAAGGGCATATTGAAGAAGGATCAGCCGAGTGGTTCTTGTGGGAGAACAACTCCATTTGGCTCACTAACTTCACACACCATCAGGCTTCCAAGCAGCTCTCAAGGAAACTCAGTTTTCACACTCTATGCTTAGTGCCCTTTGAGTGCCTAGGACTGAAATGAAGCTTTGTGAGCATCCCACACAAACGAATGCTCCACATGCAGGTTTCACATGCCACCAACTCCACATTCTCAGGCAACTTGAGCGCCACAGCCGTTTTCAGATAGCCCTCAATGCAAAGGCTCTAGACGCAAATATGGGTGTGAGAGCTAATTCAATCAAGGAAACACTGCATGTTGGTGAAGGGCATATTGAAGAAGGATCAGCCGAGTGGTTCTTGTGGGAGAACAACTCCATTTGGCTCACTAACTTCACACACCATCAGGCTTCCAAGCAGCTCTCAAGGAAACTCAGTTTTCACACTCTATGCTTAGTGTCCTTTTAGTGCCTAGGAGTGAAATGAAGCTTGGTGAGCGTCCCACACAAACGAATGCTCCACATGCGGGTTTCACATGCCACCAACTCCACATTCACAGGCAACTTCAGCACCACAGCCTTTTTCAGATAGCCCTCAATGCAAAGGCTCTAGACGCAAATATTGGTGTGAGAGCTAATTCAATCAAGGAAACACTGCATTTTGGTGAAGGGCATATTGAAGAAGGATCAGCCGAGTGGTTCTTGTGGGAGAACAACTCCATTTGGCTCACTAACTTCACACACCATCAGGCTTCCAAGCAGCTCTCAAGGAAACTCAGTTTTCACACTCTATGCTTAAAGCCCTTTGAGTGCATTTTTTGGAATGATCCTAGTAGAGAATCCCACACAATCGAATGCTCCAAATGCGGGTTTCACATGCCACCAACTCCACATTCACAGGCAACTTCAGCGCCACAGCCGTTTTCAGATAGCCCTCAATGTAAAGGCTCTAGACGCAAATATTGGTGTGAGAGCTAATTCAATCAAGGAAACACTGCATGTTGGTGAAGGGCATATTGAAGAAGGATCAGCCGAGTGGTTCTTGTGGGAGAACAACTCCATTTGGCTCACTAACTTCACACACCATCAGGCTTCCAAGCAGCTCTCAAGGAAACTCAGTTTTCACACTCTATGCTTAGTGCCCTTTGAGTGCATTATCTAGGATTGAACCTGGTAGAGCATCCCACACAAACGAATGCTCCACATGCGGGTTTCACATGCCACCAACTCCACATTCACAGGCAACTTCAGCGCCACAGCCGTTTTCAGATAGCCCTCAATGCAAAGGCTCTAGACGCAAATATTGGTGTGAGAGCTAATTCAATCAAGGAAACATTGCATGTTGGTGAAGGGCATATTGAAGAAGGATCAGCCGAGTGGTTCTTGTGGGAGAACAACTCCATTTGGCTCACTAACTTCACACACCATCAGGCTTCCAAGCAGCTCTCAAGGAAACTCAGTTTTCACACTCTATGCTTAGTGCCTTTTGATTGCATTATCTAGGATTCGAACCTGGTAGAGCATCCCACACAAACGAATGCTCCACATGCGGGTTTCACATGCCACCAACTCCACATTCACAGGCAACTTGAGCGCCACAGCCGTTTTCAGATAGCCCTCAATGCAAAGGCTCTAGGACGCAAATATGGGTGTGAGAGCTAATTCAATCAAGGAAACACTGCATGTTGGTGAAGGGCATATTGAAGAAGGATCAGCCGAGTGGTTCTTGTGGGAGAACAACTCCAATTTGGCTCACTAACTTCACACACCATCAGGCTTCCAAGCAGCTCTCAAGGAAACTCAGTTTTCACACTCTATGCTTAGTGTCCTTTTAGTGCCTAGGAGTGAAATGAAGCTTGGTGAGCGTCCCACACAAACGAATGCTCCACATGCGGGTTTCACATGCCACCAACTCCACATTCACAGGCAACTTCAGCACCACAGCCTTTTTCAGATAGCCCTCAATGCAAAGGCTCTAGACGCAAATATTGGTGTGAGAGCTAATTCAATCAAGGAAACACTGCATTTTGGTGAAGGGCATATTGAAGAAGGATCAGCCGAGTGGTTCTTGTGGGAGAACAACTCCATTTGGCTCACTAACTTCACACACCATCAGGCTTCCAAGCAGCTCTCAAGGAAACTCAGTTTTCACACTCTATGCTTAAAGCCCTTTGAGTGCATTTTTTGGGAATGATCCTAGTAGAGAATCCCACACAATCGAATGCTCCAAATGCGGGTTTCACATGCCACCAACTCCACATTCACAGGCAACTTCAGCGCCACAGCCGTTTTCAGATAGCCCTCAATGTAAAGGCTCTAGACGCAAATATTGGTGTGAGAGCTAATTCAATCAAGGAAACACTGCATGTTGGTGAAGGGCATATTGAAGAAGGATCAGCCGAGTGGTTCTTGTGGGAGAACAACTCCATTTGGCTCACTAACTTCACACACCATCAGGCTTCCAAACAGCTCTCAAGGAAACTCAGTTTTCACACTCTATGCTTAGTGCCCTTTGAGTGCATTTTCTGGGAATGATCCTGGTAGAGCATTCCACACAATCGAATGCTCCACATGCGGGTTTCACAT